>NC_041400.2:19192296-19372296 GCF_900747795.2 Erpetoichthys calabaricus | reverse complement strand
AGCTGTAAAAATGCACTTTTTAACCAGCATTTTACTAGAATTACCATTCATTTCAATGGAACAAGCACTTGACTGAAACTGCTGCATGCAGGAGGTTTTGAAACGATTGCCCTGCTAAAATGTTTAGATGTGAACAGTGTCCTTGAAAATAATGGCAAAAAAACTTTACAAGCAAACATACTTGTCTAGTGTTAAAACATCTTAAGTGTAAATGGAGATTTTATTTGCAAGCAAATACATACTCCCCCAAATTACATTTCTAGTAGTAAAGACACCATAGCATGACCATGAAACACAGTGCAGAAATGAAGCACATAACTTGACATATTTCCTGAGGCACTGTTTGTTGTTGTTGCTCAGTTGGGTTCTAATTTGTTTTAAGAATTTTGTTATCTCCATTTTCTCTGGAATTATAAGGTATTTTTTTTTCTCAGCTTTGGAGTGAGAGTGGTGAGTAACAGTTTCAAAAGTTATAATTTTTGGTTGGAATATTCCTTTAAGATGTTTTGTTGTTAAAAATCCATTTTGATGAGGGTCTGTTGCTAATCCTTACGTCTATCTGAGGTCTGCTGGTTGGTATGGCTTCTGTTTTCAGTACATTACATTGGTAAACTCGGAGCACATGCACCTGACCTTAAAGGTAATGACAAAGCCTAGCAGGCTAAACAACTTGCTAAAAATAGTGGTCAAATAGTATATGTTGTCACTTGTTAACAATGGGACATCATCTGAATTTTAAAAAGGTGCGTGTGGCAGCTTTAGGTAACCTCTACATTAGCAGAATGCCATAGCTGAACAGCCTGTTCAGCTTTTTATAAATGATTTAGAAGAATAAACTCAAGACTGACAGGTAATACATATTTCATGTAGTGTAGGCTGGTTCAAGGTTATAAGGAAGATGAATCACAATCAAACTGTCACATAAAGAGTAGCTTTTAGGGGGAAAGACATCTTTAAAAATAAATGGATACTGTGTTTTAAGCAAGGGTTTCTGTCTATAAACTTTATGTGCTTGATTAACTATAGTGCTTGGAATGGAAGAACTGTTGTAAATTGTTAGTGACTTGTACAGAAAGTCTCCTTTATATAGACAGAGTACTATCATTTTTCAAATGTAAAATTCAAGTGATTTGATAATCACCTTCTACTGATTGATTTTTTTTTTATTTGTATGTTTTGTACTTAGTGCCCCAAAAGAATGAGAAGTAAATGCAAAAAAGGTTTTCAATTGATGCTGGTATTTCAAGGATGTTAGCACAGCGTTTTATATATTCCTTTCAGGTTTCACATAGTAATAAATAGCATATTGTCTTCAGGGGTTACTAGTGGTGTTTTTACATATATCTGGGTTGGAAGTACAGTAGCCATTACTAGAAAAATAAAAAACTAGATTCAAAACTAGTGAAATAGTCCATAACTGCAGTCAGGGTCATATTGTCAGTTAGTTAGAAGAGAAACACAGCATACTGTAAGTGTTGTTTAGTCTTTGTGTTGAGTCTCAATTAACTGTTTGTCAGATCCAAAGCTCCTGCGTTCCTCGTTCCTTGTAGCTGCACAGTATGCATTGTACTTCTGGGTAAGCACCCACTGGTTGTCATCTCTCATGCACACACAGTCCACCTCTAGAATCCAGCCTGTTTCACTCATCACTAATAGCCTCCTAAGCATTTTACCCTGGCAAAATGAGCCAAAAACATAACATTTTTTTCAACAAGGAAAAATTTTATTACGTGTAACAGAAACATTTACATATCAAATGGTCAATATAAATACAGTAGGACTGCTGTTATGGTGCAGATTTAGTACACGTTTTTCATGTCACATGTCTTGAAACTGTCGCCAATGCACAGCCTGAGGTCAGAATCAGGACAAAGGAAATATTTTTCTTTGTGCACTTTTCTTATAATATTTTTCTGCTGCTTGCACATGAGAGGGTAGAATGTCAGTACCTAATCCGCATGATTGATGTGCCCCTTTTGTTATTATAGGCTTCTACAGTGCAAGACAGTGACTTCCACATCTTCCCTGACATGAACATTGACAGTTGCTGTGTTATGAACATTGATGAACATCTTTCTTGTACTTCCACTTGATCACAATCAGTTTGCCTTTTTGCCATGTACCGTAGATACTCGCGTATTAGTCGATCTCACAGATAAGTCCAGTGTATTTTTTAAGCCGAAAATTACGAAATTTGTTATGACCCACGTTTAAGTCGAGGGTGAAACTAATTATAAATAATTATAATTATGGCAATCGTTCGCATCTTCTGTTGGCGCTTGGGTACGGCCTCTGAAGCAGTAGCAGGAGCAGATCAATTTGGAGTCATAACGAAGGGCTTAACTATGCACAAAGATAAACACAAAAGAGCACAAAAGTTAACTCTTTACACAGCGAAACACGTCCTCACAGGTGGCGCAGTGGTAGTGCTGCTGCTTTGCAGTAAGGAGACTGTGGAAGAGTGTGGGTTCGCTTCCCGGTTCCTCCCTGTGTGGATAGCGCTTTGAGTACTGAGAAAAGCGCTATATAAATGTAGTGAATTATTATCCATCCATCCATTTTCCAACCCGCTGAATCCGAACACAGGGTCACGGGGGTCTGCTGGAGCCAATCCCAGCCAACACAGGGCACAAGGCAGGGAACCAATCCTGGGCAGGGTGCCAACCCACCACAGTGAATTATTATTATTATTATTAAAGAGCGAGACGAGACTTCCTGGTTAATGCAATGGAATCGAATTTGGCACTCCATCGCTGAGCCAATCAGCACACAGAAACTTAACTGCTTGCTCTAATTGGGTAGCTTCTCAGCCATCCGCCAATAGCATCCCTTGTATGAAATCAACTGGGCAAACCAACTGAGGAAGCATGTACCAGAAGTAAAAAGACCCATTGCTGGCTTATAATTATTAAATTGTGTTGCCCCGCGGATGAGTCGACCCTGTTTTTTTGAATGAATTTTAAAGCATAAATTTTTCGACTAATACGCGAGTATCTACGGTAGGTACTACGCCACACTGCAGCTTTACATGACTGAGGTTATCAGGCGTATCACTGTGGTTTAGTCGTACAGTGCCATATGCATCAGTTTCATTATTCGTATTAATTACTGGGGACCAATTCACAGTATCATAATCACTATTGCTTGATTGAACTACTGGTTCACCTTCAATTTGTTCTAAAACTGGCTTTACAGCTTTTCGTTCATATAGTAGCAAATGTGTATTTTGCTGGAAGGCCCTAGCCTCTTGAAAATATTGATGAGTTACCACAGAGTGTCAAAACGCATATAAATATTTATGACTGTTATGCAGCATGATGTTATTATATCTACTAGATGATAACAAAATACTGTCCCATGCATTATTCAGGCTTAATACTTTACATTGGAACATAACAGCCTAACCTGAGAGACACTCGGGCTTAACCATTCTAACAATAAATGAGAGATGCTTGGGGTTAAAAAGGCTGTTAGAGAGTAAAGGAAGCCAAAAGCCCAAAATGACACTAGGATCGGAAAAATGGAAAGCAGCAATTAAAACCAGCGTAAGAACTACCACTGATTTCTCCATATAAACGTCATGTTATTTTACACCACTTTTTCATCGATTTTCAGTTGCAGACTATATTTACATAATCTTAGCCATTCAGAGAAGTTGTGTAGTTTGACCTGCCAAGCAACTCATTTCCACCATTCTGTGACTCACCCCAACTGTATCAAAAAGATATGTTTCGATTCACGTAGTTTCAAAAAATATACACTAAAATCTGTTTTGCAGGTGCAAGATGCAAAACTCACTGAAGTTTTGTTTTTGTTTTGCTGTGGAAAACAAGGAACAATCCTTCCAAAAGCTCTGTTCACACTTCCATGTTTACTGTACATGTGTTCTTTCCTGGAGCTGCATAATGCACATAAATCCATGCCACACCAGCAACATCAATTCTATTTATATTTCTCATTCACATCAGCCCAGAAGAGTGCAGTATGCTTTTTTATACATTGTGATGTGCTGCATATTTTACACACAAATTAAACTCACCAAAACACACCACTCTTCTCAATAGGAAAAACTCATTACAAAGGAAGTCACCTCAGGCAAAACCGAGACCCACAACCCAGTTCAGCTGGTGCTACTAAGTACCTGCCTAGTTCTAGCTGAAGACATGTACACCTCTGATGAGTTTTCATTTTTCTAATATAGATTTATATTTAAATACTAAATAACTAGCAGGTGCATGCAGAATTAATGCATGAGAACACTTCCAGACAGGAACTAAACGCATTTTTTCCTGTATGAACTGCACAGATTTCACTGGAAACAAGACACAGTTTATTTTGTAAACTCTTTTGCAAAGTGAAACACTGAGTTTTCCATTTTGCTCATCACTAGTGATTATGAAAGAATACCAGAGGGTAAGCAGTTTACCATTCCAACATTTTCACTTATTAAATCATTTTTTGTATAGTAAACTCTATACTAAGCTTAACAAAGAGATTTTATCCACTCCTTCTGAAAATATAAAATGCTGTGACTCCACCGTCAATTCACTCTGTTCTTTAAGAATAAAAATTAAAGTCCTAAACATATTTTCTAAATGATCACATCTCACACATTGTTCTCTTTCCATCTGTTAATCGCCTTAGGTCTATTGATGCTGTGCTATGTGTTACCCCTGAAACATTCAGAGTCAGAGAGCTGCTGTTCTTCCGTCCAGCCAGAGTTTAGAACTGAGATAAAGAATAGAGAGAGCACACGCATTGAGCTGGTGTCAGCTTCACACAGGAGGATTTATTCTTCTTTAAAAGAACATACTTGACCTTTTAACACTGAGAAAATACATATCTATAAACAGCTATGTGTATTTGGTTCATTAACAATGTACGGTATATTACTGTATTCATAAAATGTTATAACTAAATTGTTTGTAACCAACTTAACACAACAGGTTTTAATATACAGTAATTATTCTAACAATGTGAAATGGTTCTTTATTGTATTACAATATAATTTCTATTGTTCTGGTCTCCTCCTTTAACAAAACGATTATTTTTTTCTATATCAGAGTTTATTATTTATTATTTGTCATGAACTACTCTGCTATGCTATTTCAGTGTCATCTATTTTTGCAAAGTAACACATAAACAGAAAGAAAGTAAAATTGTAATAAACACTGAACAAAATCAGTGCAACAGCACACATTCAACCCAGAAAAATCAGTGCAATAAAACTAACTATTGGAAATGTAATGTCTTAAAGAGACAATAGTGAATTTTACATTTATAAAGCACCAAAATATTTCTTTGTAGTGTAAACAATTTTCACTTTAGTACCATTTCCAATCATCAAACCACCAGGTCACTAAGAACTACACGGAACCGTTTCCCTCAGAGATGTAGTTTTTTAGTTTGGTTTACCTTTTCCTCACTCTCCGCTACACGAGTCACTCGCATTAGTAAGTTAGCACACGAATATATATATATATATATATATACACAGTATATATATTCATACAAAAAAACTCTTATGAACTCAAATCATTTCGCTCCCTGATTGCTTTGCTCGCCAAAAAACCCGGCCTGTGCCACGAGCCAGCCACCTCACGTCTCTGCCACTCATGTTGTGAAGAGGGGGGCTGAACGCACCCCAAGGAGACGCGCTCACTCTTCCAAAACCCCCTCTTAAATGGTGATACAATGGGAAACAAATACAGTTTTTTTCTTACCTCCTCTTTGCTCGATCAGCTGCTGGCTTGCTGCTGCTGCCGGCGCTCGAACATTTAAAAGCCTGTACAGCAGCTCTAATTTTGTGTGACTGCCTTGTCTCTCTTCTCCCAAGACATCCTCTGCTCCTGTTGGGTGTTCCACTCCCGATGTGCGCCCCTATGAAGAGGAAGATTTTCTATTCTTTCAATTGAGAGATGGAACTGTCCCCTCCTGGAAACACGAATCAGACGATCTACAAGTCTCCGACTTAAAATTTAAATCTAAAGAATATATTTGATCTCTTTTGCTGTTCCATTATTTCACCGAGTAATTTCCATTTGTTTGTGCTAATGCAATCATTTTTTTGAGACTTTTGAATTTTCCTAATTCCATTATCTCTAACCTGTTCTGCATGTGTATAACGTCAATGTTTTTGAATTCTTTACGATGTTCTACTTTGTCATCTACTCTTTGTCTTTTTCCGTCCCCGGGCGTGGTTAAATCTCTTGGTACAAAGTCTCATCTCACGGGATGTGAAAGTGTCTTTCTGAGACAGTCACGTCTAATCTCTCTGAACAGGTCTCATCTCATCCCAAGATTTCTTTATATAACAGAGAGATATCGCATTGACAATATTTTACGCTTTTAAAGCCTGTAATGTCCACTTCAATTATGGCAAATTTACTAACCTGCGATAAAGAATAGAGAGAGCACACGCATTGAGGTGGCGTCAGCTTCACATAGGAGGATTTATTCTTCCTCTATTTGCTGCACTCTGCTCTATGCTGCCCGCGGAAGGAGCACCCATCTAACGACTTGGAGGTGAAATAGCACTTGTGGTGCAAGTCAGACTTGTGTATTATAAATTACTGAAAATCGCTGGGCTTATCATACTGTAGTAGTTGAGCTCCCCCCTTTTTTGGCAGCCAGTAGTGTGCTGCTTGATGGAGCCGGTGCATGGCAAGTTCAGCCACAATCTTGTCCCTCTTTTTTTTTTCCATTCTGTTGTGGTAAAAAGCAAAAAAGTTTTTCAGTGTAAGCATGTAGCATTGTCCCTCTTGAAAGAGAACTACATACAGTGTGTTCATCATAGAGGTAATGTTTGATAGCCATGATACAGCCAGCTGTTTGGCACTTTTAGTATTAGCCTTGAAATTTTACTTGCACTGTGTGAACTGTGGGTCCTTCCTTCATGACACCATTGTGATGTTCTTGTATGCGTGTGTTTAAAATGTTTTTACCATGTATATATAGGTGGGCACACACTGCATGGTATACTGTATACTGTGTTCCTTATCTTTGGTGATGATTTCCTGCTTTCGGCATTAAAAAGAGCAGACCCTCAGAGTGTTTCCCAGTTTATGCACTATTTTGATGCCTGATCTGTAGTGGATGGGCGCTGTACTTTCTAATACACCACAATGATAAGGAAGGCTGTGTCAGGTGGAATGCGGGATCAGGTTAGAGTGGATCGTTTACTGATGTCTGTGGAGTCTCCTTAAGTATGTAAGCATTGTTTGATAAATGTCTTGGGATAGCTGCTTGATGTGAACAGATAAAATAGATAGCATCTTTCATTCTTTTTTATTTCCTTTGTAATGCAATGGGTGTCAATCCTTCTGAACACTGTCTTAACACAGCTCCATTTATAAGGAGTGATTGCTAGAAAAGTGTAATATTTTGTCCCCATAACATTCCTTGCGATAAACACTTGTAAAACATGAGACATCAGACAGACGAGCTTCTCTTTTGTTTGTGAGGTCTAAAGCCCTGTGTTCCTTATTCCTTGTCACTGCATTCAATGCATTGTACTTCCAGATGAGCATTCATTGGCAGTCAGCTCTTGTGCAACAGAGAGCCCACCCCGGCAATAAAAGACGGAATCAAACTCGTGTGACAGCATCAGACACAGCAGTTGAAATTTATGAGGCAATAACAAAAATAAACATGAACATTACACCGATAATAATTTCTAGGAAGATAAAGAACTAATTTACAATTTATAATTTTGTTTCGTTATCAATCCGAATGCGTTCTTGCTTTGCGCAGAAAACATCCAAACCTATCACTTGTACACTACACTGGTTCTGCTTTTCGCAGCGTAATTATATTAAACTAATAATTAAAACACCGCTTATCAGTGCGTCTATACTATATTATTGCCTAGTTGATGCTTATAAATAATTATATGTGTATATTATTGCTGTTTCTCTATATATGAATAAATCTATGCAAAATGTATCTTAATTTTTCTCTATACGTCATTTTAATTTTCTATTTAAATAGGTTAACAAATTCAGATATATTGGGGGGCTTCAAATTGAAGCACCACCCTGCCCTAAGAGGCATGAACTTTAGCTATGCCACTGATAAATGGATGAAAGCCAGTATGCTATGTACAGAATAGTGTTGAAAAAAATGTTTTTTCAGAAGGGAGTCTAAATGTTGACAGCCTAAGATAGATAGATAGATAGATAGATAGATAGATAGATAGATAGATAGATAGATAGATAGATAGATAGATAGATAGATAGATAGATAGATAGATACTTTATTAATCCCAAGGGGAAATTCACATACTCCAGCAGCAGCATACTAATAAAGAAAATATTAAATTAAAGAGTGATAACAATGCAGGTATACAGACAGACAATAACTTTGTATAATGTTAACGTTTACTCCCCCAGTGGAACTGAAGAGTCACATAGTGTGGGGAAGGAACAATCTCCTCAGTCTGTCAGTGGAGCAGGACAGTGACAGCAGTCTGTCGCTGAAGCTGCTCCTCTGTCTGGAGATGACATTGTTTAGTGGATGCAGTGGATTCTCCATTATTGACAGAAGCCTGCTCAGCGCCCGTCGCTCTGCCACAGATGTCAAACTGTCCAGCTCCAGGCCTACAATAGAGCCTGCCTTCCTCACCAGTTTGTCCAGGCATGAGGCATCCCTCTTCTTTATGCTGCCTCCCCAGCACACCACCATGTAGAAGAGGGCGCTCACCACAACCGTCTGATAGAACATCTGCAGCATTTTATTGCAGATGTTGAAGGACGCCAGCCTTCTAAGGAAGTATAGTCCATCCATCCATCGGCTCTGTCCTTTCTTACACGGAGCATCAGTATTGGCAGTCCAGTCCAATTTATCATCCAGCTGCACTCCCAGGTATTTATAGGTCTGTACCCTCTGCACAAAGTCACCTCTGATGATCACAGGGTCCATGAGGTGCCTGGTCCTCCTAAAATCCACCACCAGCTCCTTGGTTTTGCTGGTATTCAGGTGTAGGTGGTTTGAGTCGCACCATTTAAGAAAGTCCTTGATTAGTTTCCTATACTCCTCCTCCTGCCCACTCCTGATGCAGCCCACAATAGCAGTGTCGTCAACAACAACAACAACAACAACATTTATTTATATAGCACATTTTCATACAAAAAGTAGCTCAAAGTGCTTTACATAATGAAGAGAAGAAAAATAAAAGACAAAATAAGAAATTAAAATAAGGCAACATTAGTTAACATAGAAAGGAGTAAGGTCCGATGGCCAGGGTGGACAGAAAAAACAAAAAAAAAACTCCAGAAGGCTGGAGGAAAAAATAAAATCTGTAGGGGTTCCAGGCCACGAGACCGCCCAGTCCCCTCTGGGCATTCTACCTAACATAAATGAAATAGTCCTCTTTGTAGTTCGGGTTTTTCACGGAGTCACTTGATGCTGATGGTCATACAGACTTCTGGCTTTTAATCCATCCATCATTGTTGGGACATCATGGTGCTTTGGGTAGATGGTGGTGGCGCACGCCACCACCAACAGGACACCGGAAAAGGAAACAGAAGAGAGAGTAGGGGTTAGTACAGTTTTTGAATGAATAGTTATTATAATGAATTGGATATACAGAGTGTCAGGATTAAATTACAGTGAAGTTATGAGAAGGCCATGTTAAAGTAATGTGTTTTCAGTAGTTTTTTAAAGTGCTCCCCTGTATTAGCCTGGCGAATTTCTACTGGCAGGCTATTCCAGATTTTAGGTGCATAACAGCAGAAGGCCGCCTCACCACTTCTTTTAAGTTTTGCTCTTGGAATTCTAAGGAGACACTCAGTTGAGGATCTGAGGTTACGATTTGGAATATAAGGTGTCAGACATTCCGATATATAAGCCGGGGCGAGATTATTTAAAGCTTTTTAAACCATAAGCAGAATTTTAAAGTCAATTCTGAATGACACAGGTAACCAGTGTAGTGACATCAAAACTGGAGAAATGTGTTCGGATTTTCTTTTCCTGGTAAGGATTCTAGCAGCTGCATTCTGCACTAGTTGCAAACGATTTATGTCTTTTTTGGGTATTCCTGAGAGGAGTGCGTTACAGTAATCTAGCCGACTGAAAACAAACGCGTGAACTAATTTCTCTGCATCTTTCGATGATATAAGAGGTCTAACTTTTGCTATATTTCTTAAGTGAAAAAATGCTGTCCTAGTGATCTGATTAAACTGCGATTTAAAATTCAGATTACAATCAACGGTTACCCCTAAGCTTTTTACCTCCGATTTGACTTTTAATCCTAATGCATCCAGTTTATTTCTAATAGCCTCATTGTATCCATTATTGCCAATCACTAAGATTTCGGTTTTTTCTTTATTTAATTTGAGAAAGTTACTATTCATCCATTCGTCAGCGAACTTTTGCACATGGTGCCCTCTCTCGACCCAGGATGGTAGTGCATACTGTACCTCAGATGAGCCTGGAGAGTGATCCATTGACACGCATATGCGTGACAATAGTCAGGGTCACTTGGTCATTTTTACAGATGATGGGACATTTTGCTGGAAGTACAGTAAATTCTAGAAAAATGGCTGAAAAAGATAGCAATGCTTAGCAGGATTAAGCTACCGTGGTTAAAGTAACATGCCTTGTATGATTTTGTTTGTAATTTCAAAGGGTAATAGTCATGCTCATCTAACCAAAGTTTAATTACAATGCTTTGCCGTACACCTTACTATTTGTTTAGTTTTAAATTTTAATTTGCAAAACCCTAGTTTCTTGCCATGAAGATGATATTTATTGTTATTTTTCATAACATTCCAAAATGTACAGTTCTTATGAACACATTTCAAGAGCTATAATTTCTAATGAAATATTCCTCAGTTAATAATCAGTGATTGTCATTTCAGTTTTATTGTTGACACAGTTTTGAATATTTCCATCAAAATGATGACTGTGGGGATTCAAGGGATTCTGCTGTTAATACTTTTGTATTTTAAATAATGTTTCGAATCGTGTCTGTCACATCAGCGTGATTAGTGTGGACAGTTTATGGACTCTCTTTCAACAGTGTCAGGTTGTCAATGATAAATATATTTCTGCCGAATGGCACTACCAGCCTCTCATAATTTTGCAGCTTTGCTATTCTGTTTTTATGAAGAAAACAAAGCACACACATTCCATGCTATAATCAATGATTGGCAAGTACTTTTGTCTAACCGAAACAAAAGCATTTTAGTGTTATGTTTTTCATAAATTAACCCCAAATTTCCATTAGAACTGATCGACCTACTAGCAGTCTAGTTTAAAACTACATCAGGTACAGGGGGCAGTATAAATAATCCAGTAATTATCTGGACTCTTTCTTAAATAATAAAGTAAAACCACAGCCCTAACAACAACAACAACAACATTTATTTATATAGCGCATTATCATACAAACAATGTAGCTCAAAGTGCTTTGCATGATGAAGAAAGAGAAAAAAGACAAAATAAATAATTAAAATTAGGGAACACTAATTAACATAGAATAAAAGTAAGGTCCGATGGCCAGGAATGACAGAAAAAACAAAAAAAATTCCAGACGGCTGGAGAAAAAAATAAATAAAATCTACAGGGGTTCCGAGGCCACAAGACCACCCAGCCTGCTCTGGGCATTCTACCTAACATAAATGACCTCAATCAGTCCTCATTGTATTCAGGGTTCTCATGGAAGAATTTGATGATGACGGTCATGTGGACTTCTGGCCTTTAATCCATCAATGTAGGGACACCACGGTGCTTTGATCAGATGGTGGGTGCACAGATCGCCACCACAGAAAACCGGAAAAAGAACAGAAGAGAAAGTAGGGGTTAGTACGGATTTTGGAGCCACCATGAATAATAATGATAATTAATTGAATATACAGAGCATCAGGATTTAACTAAGATGAAGCTATGAGAAAACCATGTTGAAGTAATGTGTTTTCAGCAGTGTGTTAAAGTGCTCCACCGTATTAGCCTGGTGAATTCCTATTGGCAAGCTATTCCAGATTTTAGGTGCTTAACAGCAGAAGGCCGCCTCACCACTTCTTTTAAGTTTAGCTCTTGATATAATAAGCAGACACTCATTTAAAGATCTAAGGTTACGATTTGGAGTGTAATGTGTAAGACATTCCGAAATATAAGATGGAGCGAGATTATTTAAGGCTTTTTAAATCATAAGCAGTATTTTAAAGTTAATTCTAAATGACACAGGTGATCAGTGTAGTGACATCAAAACTGGGGTGATGTGCTCGGATTTTCGTTTCCGAGTTAAGATTCTAGCAGCTGCATTCTGCACTCGTTGCAATCGATTGATGTCTTTTTTGGGTAGTCCTGAAAGGAGTGCATTACAGTAATCTAGCCGACTGAAAACAAAAGCATCAACTAATATTTCAGCATCGTGCAATGTAATAAGAGGTCTAACTTATACTATATTTCTTAAGTGAAAAAATGCTGTCTTAGTAATCTGATTAATATGTGATTTAAAATTCAGTTCAGAGTCAATAGTTATCCCAAAATTCTTTACCTTCGTCTTGACTTATGCTAATGCATCACGTTTATTTCTAATAACCTCATTATATACATTATTGCCAATCACTAAAATTTCTGTTTTCTCCTTATTTAGTTTGAGAAATTACTACTCATCCATTCGGAAACACAAGTGAGACATTGTGTGAGTGAATCAAGAGAGTCGGGGTCGTCAGGTGCTATTGATAAATACAGTTGTGTGTCATCAGCATAGCTGTGGTAGCTCACGTTGTGCCTTGAGATAATCTGACCTAACGGAAGCATGTAAATCAAAAAGAGCAGCGGACCCATAAATAGAGCCTTGTGGAACACCATATAGGATATCATGTGCCTTTGAAGTGTAATTACCACAACTAACAAATAATTTTCTACCTGCCAGGTAGGATTCAAACCAATTTAAGACCCTGCCAGAGAGACCCACCCACTGACTAAGGCGATTTCTAAGAATATTGTGATCAATGGTATCAAATGTGCCACTCAGATCTAAGAGGATGAAAACAGATAAACGGCCTCTGTCTGCATTTACCCACAAGTCATTTACTACTTTAACGAGTGCAGTTTCTGTGCTGTGATTTGTTCTGAAACCCGACTGAAACTTATCAAGAATAGCAGGTTTATTGAGGTGGTCATGAAATTGCATAATGACTGCCTTCTCTAGAATTTTACTTAAGAAAGGCAGGTTAGAGGTCTAAAATTTTCAAAAGCAGAGGAGTCAAGATTATTTTTCTTCAGCAGGGGTTTAACTACAGCAGTCTTAAGACAATCTGGGAAGACCCCCGAATCTAATGACGAGTTTACTATGTCAAGAATACTGTCAATTAGTATGCCCGATACATCTTTGAAAAAATTTGTTGGTATAGGGTCAAGGATGCAGGTGGATGGTCTCAGTTGAGAAATTATTTTATATAAATCAGGTAAATCTATCCTGGTGAAAGAATTTAATTTGTTTATAATAGAGTACTGGGGTTTAATATTATGTTGTTGTTTATGTTGTTGGACTTAAGTGCAGCATTTGACACCATCAACCATTCTATTTTACTGCACAGGCTAGAAAATGATGTTGGGCTTACAGGCACTGTTCTCGCTTGGTTCAGTTCTTACTTATCAAATCGATTCCAATATGTTCAGAAATGTGCTGACAGTACTCCATCATTATACACAGAAGTTCAATATGGTGTCCTGCAGGGCTCAGTACTGGGACCTTTACTGTTTTCACTGTACATGCTTCCACTGGGATCTCTCATTAGGAAACATAATGTTAATTTTCACTCGTATGCAGAGGACACCCAGTTATACCTTTCATTTAAATCAAATGAAGTTTCTCCGAAGTTGTCTTTAATTAGTTGTGTTAGCGAATTAAAGGAGTGGATGAATGAGAACTACTTGTCTTTAAATACAGATAAAACAGAGATGTTAATTGCTGGAGGGAATGATGCTGATCACAACAATATTTTGTCATCATTTAACTCATTTGGAATCCCAGTCAATTTTACTGAATCAGCCCGCAATCTAGGAGTTATCTTTGACTCTAGCATGTCATTTAAAGCACATATTACAAAGTTGTCCAAAACATGTTTCTTCCATCTTAAAAATGTTAGGAAATTAAGGCGCTTTTTAAATAAACAGGATTCTGAGAAACTAATTCATGCATTTATCTCTAGTAGGATTAACTACTGCAATGAGGTGTTCACTGGATGTTCAAACTGTTCTTTATACAGCCTCCAGTTAATCCAAAATGCGGCTGCAAGAATTATTACAAGAACAAGAAAATACGAACACATAACTCCAGTTCTTAAATCCTTACACTGGCTCCCGGTTAAGTTTAGGGCAGATTTCAAAATCCTTCTTTATCATATAAAGCATTAAATGGTCGAGGTCCGGCTTACTTGTCTGAACTTATCATGACTTACAAACCAGAGCGCACATTAAGATCTCAAGATGCCGGTCTGCTTATGATTCCAAGGATTAATAAAATAACAGTGGGAGGTCGAGCTTTTAGTTACAGGGCTCCTAAACTGTGGAATGGTCTGCCTGCTACTATAAGAGATGCCCCTTCGGTCTCAGCTTTGAAATCCCGGCTGAAGACTCACTACTTCAATTTAGCATATCCTGACTAGAGCTGCTGATTAACTGTACAGACTGCATCTCTGTTGTTAGTCATTAGCACTTAAACATAAGTAACATGACAGTTATAATTGTATACTAACCCTCACTTATTCTGTTTTTCTTCTCGGTACTCAAATGTGACACTTGGTGCCATGGCCCACCTGCCAAGTTGTTTTGCCTGCCTAAGGAAAAGTCATCCCAGATGGAGGATCGCAGGAATCGTGGGAAAGAGGGGTCCTTTCATCGGATGGCTGGCCCAGCACTGTTTCAGCCGTGGAATGGCCAAATGGGGGAGGCAGCTTGAAGGATGAGGTCTCCAGGACTCTACACAAATCCAAATCTTATTATGGGATATATCATCTATTGTTAAATTCTGCTCTGTACTTCTAAAATTTATATTTTTTATTTCTTACTATATTGAGAAATTGTTCTGTTCTGTGTACTGCATTGTATTGTATTGATCCCCTTCTTTTGACACCCACTGCACGCCCAACCTACCTGGAAAGGGGTCTCTCTTTGAACTGCCTTTCCCATGGTTTCTTCCATTTTTTCCCTACAAGGTTTTTTTGTGAGTTTTTCCTTGTCTTCTTAGAGAGTCAAGGCTGGGGGGCTGTCAAGAAGGCAGGGCCTGTTAAAGCCCATTGCGGCACTTCCTGTGTGATTTTGGGCTATACAAAAATAAATTGTATTGCATTGTATTGTATTGTTTAAGAGGATCAGTATTGGGGAGATGTACTATATTATTTCTAATATCATTAATTTTTTGATTAAAAAATACAGCAAAAGCCTCACAAGTTTCAGTAGAAGTATTTTGAAGGCATTCCTTTGAGTGACCTGGGTTTAGCAGATGATCGATTGTAGAGAATAAGACTCTGGGATTACTAGCATTGAACGCTAAATGAACGCTGAAGGTAAATCTAAGAAGCAATCGATATTTCTTTCCATGTTTGAAATCTGGGGATTTCCTGTCCTTCCTTTTGTAAGTTTTCAGGTGCCTGTGGTGAACTGTCTTGCAAATGATCCTACATTTTTGACTAGACTGGTGAGATGCTATACTCTCTAAAGGCTGCAGCAGAAGGGTCTTAAACTAAATGACGTTCTTCTTATTTCACATTTACAAAGTGTAAGAAAAGTAAGAATGAAATAAAATTATAGCTGGCTTACATACTGTAATATAATCCAGACAAGGGTCTTCCACTGTGACAATTCCATAATAAAGGATTAAAAATCCAATTTGTCAAGCATGTGATTTTTCAATATTTTATTATGTGGAATCAAATGGAAGAATTACTGCATATCTAGCTGAAAAAAATAATATTGTCCTTAAACAATTGTGTTGCATTTGGGATGGAGAGACACCTGAAAGTAACAAAGTAATTGAGCAGCTCTTTGTAGTTAAAGAGAAATTTGATAGCATACAGCACAGTGCTTGAGTAAGCAAATCTAAAAAACAGGTTCTAAAGATCAGTGACTGAATGTGTAGGTGAATCAAAGTGTGTAAAGGAAAGAACACTAGGCAATGGACCGCCATACTAAAAAGTGAGGTTGTGGTAGATGTGTTTAACCTGTGTCACACACGTGTGAGGGCAGCAGGGTGGTGCAGTGGTAGCGCTGCTGCCTCGCAGTAGGTAGCGGGTTCTCTTCCCGGGTCCTCCCTGCGTGGAGTTTGCATGTTCTCCTCGTGTCTGTGTAGGTTTCCTCTGGGTGCTCCAGTTTCCTCCCACAGTCCAAAGACATGCAGGTTTGGTGCATCGGTGATCCTAAATTGTCCGTAGTGTGTGCAGGTGTATGGGTGTGTGTTTGTGTGTTCCCTTTGGTGGGCTGGTACCCTGTCCGGGATTTTTTCCTGCCTTGCGCCCTCTGTTGGCTGGGATTGGCTCCAGCAGACCCCCGTGACCCTGTGTTAAGGTAAAAGTGGGTTGGACAATGGCTGACTGACTGACACTCGTGTGATTAGGAGGCAGCTAAAGGGCCTGAGTAATTGTAATACCACATCAGACCAGGGGGGTGGCGGAGTGTGCTTGTAGACCATTCAGTTTCTTGTAGACCACCTCTGATGACATCATTTCCTCCACCAGCCTTTAAAACCACCATCTTACCTCCACGTATTCAGCTCTGTTTTGGATTCAGTCTTGTAAACTACTTAATCATTTTCAACCTTTTGCAGCCAGCATCATAATATACGGGTGGCTGCCCCAAACCTTTTTGACTGTCTGGAGTCTTTTCGTGACACCTGCAAATCCATAGCAATAATGAGCAGAGAGATAAGACATAAGGTATGCATCCAGCATCATCAAAGACTCTCCCAAGCAGAAATTTCCTGGCAGACAGCTGTTTCCAGATGTGCTCTCCAAGCTCTTCTGCACAAGTACAAACAAACAAGGCAACCTTGAGGACTATACAGTTGTGGGGTACAATAATGGCATTAATCAAATTACTAGAACTGCATTTTTTCACTTAAGGAACGTTGCAAAAGTTAGGCCACTTATAACATTGCAAGATGCTGGGAAATGAATTTACACTTTTGGTTTTAGTCGACTAGATTACTGTAATGCACACCTAACAAGAGTACCTAAGAAAAACATCAGTTGGATGCAATCAGTGCAGAAAGCAGCAGCCAGAATCTTAACTAGAAAAAGAAAATCTGAGCACATCTCACCAGTTTTAGCATTGTTACATTGTTTACATTCAGAATGGTAAATTCTAATAATGGTTTTAAAACCTTAAATAATCTTGATCCGTCCAATATTTTGGAATGCCTGTCCCCCTACACTCCAAGTCGTAACCTTAGATCTTTGAATGGTGGTCTACTTATAATTCCAACACCCAAGCTTACAAGAAGTGGCTCCCCTAAACTCCAAGTCATAACCAGAGCTTTTTTTGTGATGGTACGCAGCAGTACGGCGTACAGGCACCTCGGCTGTGACAACATTTTTAATTTTTTCTTGTTCGTAGCTACATTTTTGTTGTACTCTTAATAGACAGTATCGGCACAGAATAATCACATTCTTTGGGGATCTGTAATCTTTACTAATCTCTAGTTTTGTCTGCTTTTTTTTCCGGTTCATAAATGCCACAACCACCTGATCAAAGTCCTGCTCAGTCATCTATGATGCTGGAATGAAGGCAGGTGCCCCAGATGTCCATGAGACCCATTGAATCGAATCCTTTGGGACAAAACCAGGCAACAACGAGGAATGACTTAACAACACTTATGTTAGGCGGAATGCCAAGTTGCAGCTGGGAGGTCTTTTGGCCTTGACCACTTCCAAATTTTTTTTCTCAAGCTTAACATTTTGTTTGTTTTTTCTGTCCTTCCAGCCATTTGACCTTATGAGCAGACTCATCTTTAGAGACTTACATTATGATACTGTATATAAGGGCGCTACTTTTCTGCTAATTATATATCTATGTTATATAAGCTCATATGGCTTAATTTATTTGATCAATTAATTTATTATTGTTACTTATTCATTAATATTCTTACTTAACCTTATTTGTTTTTTCTTTCCTTGTAACTTTATCTTTGACATCTTATAAAGCACTTTGAGCTACATTCTTTATATGAAAATGTGTTATAGAAATAAATGCTATTGTTGTTGTTGCTGAGAAATATAACCTTTGAAACACAGGATTTCTAGCACTGCTATCAGCTTAGAAACCACTGGAACCCTGGTACTCCCATCCACAGTCCAGAGAAGTCTTATCAGAAATGGTCTAAATGGAAAATTAATAATGAAAAAAGGCATTCATCCACGGGGAAAATATAGAAAAATGACTCGGCTACATAAGAAAACACAAAGACTAGGGTGCAGAAAATGGGTGCAAGCACTCAGGGTGCTGCTGTCTCACAGCTATGGGGTCATGGGTTTGTATCCTGGGACCTCCCTGCGTTGAGTTTGCAAAGTACTTTGAGTAATGAGAAACGGCTATATAAATGTAAAGAATTATTATTATTGTGGACCACCAGGGGACATATGGCTTCCCCAACCCTCGACACAGACACACAGGCTTGCCAGACAACACTCCTTTATTTAAGTGGGGAAGCACTTTTCTATTGTTCAGCACTACACAGCACAGTACAAAGCACCAAATGTTCAAACAAGCACAGTCCTTCCTTCTTCCTCTCTCATTCTCTTTCTCTCTGTCTCCACTCCTCCTCCTCCTCCTCCCGCAAGCTTTGTCCACTTCCTCCCGAGGGTGAGGTGACTCTCTTTATAGATTATAATCGACAATATATGACTCAGGCGCCGCCGAGAGTGGCAGCCTTTCAGCAGCTCCGTGTACGACTTTATTTTTCTACTTTTATTTTTCTCTTTTTTATTGATCACTCCTATCACTTTATTTTTGTGAATTTTCCCTTGGGATCAATAAAGTATCTATCTATCTATCTATCTATAGTGCACCCAGAAGTGCTCCAGGTGTTCCTTGACCATTGTGATGGACGACCGGCTATGGACTCCGGGCGCCACCCCCAGGCCGCTAGGAGGAGCCCTCCGGACAGCAGGATGGTGCCCCGACTTCCAGCAGGGCCTCATGGACTCTGTAGTTTATACACACAGCCCTGCTGGATACCTTGGGGGCCACCGGGAGTCGCTGTAGGGGGGCTAGTGGGCTCTTGCGTGCCCTATAACCCGGGAGTGCGTCAGCATCACGTGTCCGGAAGGAATGACGTGCTCCCGGGATGAAGAAGAGGACTGTTTGTCCTGACCCGGAAGGAAAACGGACTTGTGGGTTTGGCCAGGAACCACTTCCGGGTCAGGGGCTATAAAAGGATTGTGGGAAGCCCAGAACACTGAGCTGAGCTGGGAGGTAGGGTGGCAAAGTGTCTGGGCAAGGAGGAGAGTACTGGTTATTGAATAGTTTATTGTATATGAGTGTGGAGTGGAGGGTGCTTGGTGCACAGTATAATAATAAAAATAATATTAGTTATACTTTTACCTGGTGTCTAGAGTGGTACCTGAGGGTTCAAGAGGTGGACAAAAGCCTTAACTGCTACACTGGCGTAGTCGGCAGGATACTCAGGCCATCCGTTGGCAGAGAATCTGCAATAAAAATAACTTTTGTGGTGGCAGAGAACCCAGGGAAGGTCCCTCTAGTAACCACGGAGGTGAACACCCCCACTATAGAGAATGCTGCAACTGCAAGCCGTCGGACCGTGATGGGCAAGAAATCCAGAAGGAAGAATGGGCGAGCCCAGAACATACAGACACTCGCAGAAATGTGGCCACTGGAGGACGCCGCGACGCTGTGGTCTTACCTGATGGGTCCTACGGAAGCCAGGGAAGAAATACACGCTGTGAGAGAGCACCGGCTAAGGCAACAGCAAAGCAGTGAAGAAAGGACTGTGCTGGAGCCTGAAGCAATCCCTCATAAGTCAGAGGTATGTGTTGCGATAAAACCCGAAGCGCAAGGGACTGTGTTATCTTGTTTTGCAGAAACCGAGCGGTTTGGGACATCGTATAAGGAAGACGCATGCCTCATACCTTGGCAAGATGGCCGTGAAGTCGAGGAGTCTGTGGATGTACACCTGGGGAGCCTATTCGCGGAGAATGATCACATGAGCCATCCTGGTGCAGGCTGGGACAGACGTAAGGAAAACACGAAGTCACCTGACCAGGAAGGGACCTGTCTATTCGCTTCTCCACATCGCGTGATCGCGCGCAATGGACGCCAGGAAGGTGACGGTCAGTTCGGGTCCCTAGGTGAGGTCATTCATTCCCTGACGGATCCGAGCTCCCTGAAAGGGAAGGGGACGGCGAGCGAAGCAGCGCCAATATTAAATAAAGGCAAAGAGGGGCGGGATGTGACTGAAGGATCTGCCGTTAAAGTAAAAAAGGCAGACCTCAGTCGGCTTGTTGCAGCCACCCGTCCCTCAGAAGACTCCAAGTCCCAGAAGCCTTCGCGAAGCCCAGCAGAGCACGTGCCAGGAGCGGACATGCTCATTGGTTCCCGGTCGGCAGGTGACAAAAACAAGGAAGTAGCCTTGCCTCCGGCCGAGACAAATAACTTTATAAACTTGTGGGAGCTCGAGAAATGTCTCGCTCCCCTTTACACTTTCTTCCAGGGTCTGGAGGAACTGAAAGCACGAGTGGAGGAGCTGGGAGCTGCAGCCGAAGCGCCGTTGAAGGGACTACAAGAGTACTTACGGCGATTAGGCCGTGAAGCCCCAACCTCAATTGATTCGGCAGTGCAGGTGAGTGAAATCTGCGCCGCATATAATAAGGGGACACAGTGTGATCCGGCACCGCGTTTAAAAAGTAGAGGCTGTCAAAGCACTGTGAACCCGACACTGGAGTGTGGCACCATGACTGATTGGCCGGGGGAGGAAGCGATCGTTCGGAGGCATGCGTGTGACGTGGCCTGCCGGAGCGAGTCGCCACTTCAGACCCCGACCGATAAATTAAGGGGGTTGTCATTGGTTACTGGAGGGGCGGAGGAAGTGCCAATCGAACCGGGGCGGCTGGATAGTGCTGTTACCCGGAGCGATGTGGTACTAATGATGCCACCTCTGATAATGCATAGGACAACGGGCGTGCAAACAGCAAAGAGGCTCTCTCTTTTCCACAGAGAGCCTCACACTGTGCACAAGCCCCAGAGAAAGCAGGAGATCCCCGAATTAACACGTGGGTCTCCTGACATATTAAAGAAACGGGCAAAGAGCAGCAAAGCGGCCGTTAACCCCTCCTTGGCGGAGGACAGGGTGGAGCTGACTGAATTCCCGAGGTGTTTCAGGTCTCGGGAAGAGAGTACCCCAGGAGGACGTCGGCAGTGCTACAACTGCCGGCAACTGGGCCACGTGTGGAGAAGTTGTCCCCGGAGGACAGGGGAGCGGTGGGATAGCAGATACACCGTTCCCCCAAGGTTCGCTGGGGGATCTCGACAACAGAACCACGGTCCGGATAAAGCGTTCTCCTGGAGGAAGACGTCCCTCGCGGGAATCAACGCTCCACCCCACTGGTCGTCGCTAAGGGGGAGGGACTGTGATGGACGACCGGCTATGGACTCCGGGCGCCACCCCCAGGCCGCTAGGAGGAGCCCTCCAGACAGCAGGATGGTGCCCCGACTTCCAGCAGGGCCTCATGGACTCTGTAGTTTATACACACAGCCCTGCTGGATACCTTGGGGGCCACCGGGAGTCGCTGTAGGGGGGCTAGTGGGCTCTTGCGTGCCCTATAACCCGGGAGTGAATCAGCATCACGTGTCCGGAAGGAACGACGTGCTCCCGGGATGAAGAAGAGGACTGTTTGCCCTGACCCGGAAGGAAAACGGACTTGTGGGTTTGGCCAGGAACCACTTCCGGGTCAGGGGCTATAAAAGGATTGTGGGAAGCCCAGAACACTGAGCTGAGCTGGGAGGTAGGGTGGCAAAGTGTCTGGGCGAGGAGGAGAGTACTGGTTATTGAATAGTTTATTGTATATGAGTGTGGAGTGGAGGGTGCTTGGTGCACGGTATAATAATAAAAATAATATTA
The DNA here is from genome assembly GCF_900747795.2 of Erpetoichthys calabaricus. Taxonomy (NCBI): domain Eukaryota; kingdom Metazoa; phylum Chordata; class Cladistia; order Polypteriformes; family Polypteridae; genus Erpetoichthys; species Erpetoichthys calabaricus. Next base: position 19,350,215 of record NC_041400.2, on the reverse strand, counting down.
GTTATACTTTTACCTGGTGTCTAGAGTGGTACCTGAGGGTTCAAGAGGTGGACAAAAGCCTTAACTGCTATACCATCTTCTGACAGCATTTCTGGGTGTTGCAGAAGTGGTGCCAGAAGAGGCTCAGCTGTACCTGCAGCACTCCCTGGTGGCACACAGGGAATCCAACAGGGCTGCTCCAAACTACAACTCCTGGCATGGCCTGTGGGGGTCCATGGGTTGCTACAGCAAGGCCACGTGTCCTACTAGCGTTACATGTTTTGTTCATTTAGTGAAACATAACGTCCAAATATGAAATATATGGTGTCACACATGTGTGAGCAGGAGACAACTAAAGGGCTTGAATATAAATAGTTCTGCTTCTGACCAGTGGGCAGCAGGGTACACTAACTGTCTTTCTCGATCTCTTGCAGACCATTCTCGGGAAATCCCGTAGGTTTCCGGCGCCTCCAATGATGTCACTTCTGGTCCAGCCCCTGATGACTGTCTACAGTATATACTGTAAGAGTCTGGAAGACCTAAATATTTACCTAGAAAACCATAGATTGAAAAGACTCCCTGGTTCCTACGAGAGACAACAGAGAGATGTAAACAGCAGTGTCTATTGGTAGTGTGCTTACGCGTTGTGGCGGATGGCCGGGTCCCATGCCTGGCCGGGATGCCCCTTCGACATATGGTTGCTCAGCCCGGCTGGACGAGTCTTCAGCCCGACCTGGAAGTGCAACCAGAAACAGGTGATCAAACACCTGGAGCACTTCCGGGTGGGCTACAAAAGGAGCCAGCAAACACTAATAAGTGGCCAGAGTTGGGAGGAGGAGGAGGACGAAGCTTGTCGGGAGGAGTGGTGGTGCCAGAAGGGAGTGTTGCGTTTACTTGTTACTTCCCATACTGTGTTGTGCCTGTGGGGTTCACGGGGAAGACGTGCCCCACAGGTGAAGATACAATAAAAGACTTTGTGTTTTTACACGTGTCTTTGTGTCAGTCTGTGCCGGGTTGGGCGCAATATAGCCTCTTACATTACATCGTTTATCCTGTGGCTTTGGAGAAAATAAAAGGGACCTCTTTGGTACCCCAAAATTTTATGCTTTGTGTCTTACTATTGTGACAGACGACTGCGATTCTGGCCTAGTCGGGACGAACGGAGGATGGAAGGTCCGGGTAAGAGACGGTATCTTCACTAGAAGCTCAACCCTGTGGGAGCCCATGGACACTGCCAGGGGGCGCCTGGACATTTACTAAGCTCTGGACTGCAGCACTTCCGCCACACCAGGAAGTGCTGCAGGAAGACCATCAATGAGCACCTACAGAACATCCGGGTACAATATAAAAGGGGCCGCCTCACTCCATTCAGAGAGCCGGAGTCGGGAGGCAGAGGACGAAGCTTGCAAGTGGAGGAGTGAGGGCAGCAGAGAAAGAAAGAAAGAAAGAAAGAAAGAAAGAAAGAAAGAAAGAAAGAAAGAAAGAAAGAAAGGGACTGTGAGCAATAGTACTGGTGGGTTGTGCACAGTGTGTGCTGTGCAAAGGACTGTGCATTGCATAAAAGAAAATAAAAGCATGTGTTTGGACGTCTGTGTGTCCTGGTGTCTGACTGTAGTCAGGCTGAATGTTCACACTACATTAAAACTCTTTTCCCAGACATTTATTCATTTAATCATCTTTGTTTCTTTGTACAAGTAAGAATCTTTATTTTAACAAAAGACAGAATTTCTTGTTCATACTTTGCATTCAGTTTGCATACATTAAAATAAGCCGAGTCCTTCACATTAAATGACTGAACAGTATATGTTTCTTAGTTGTCAAAAGATAATGAAAAGGTTTGAAAGTTATTTTTCTAGGGACGCAATAAGTAATATTGTAGTAGAAAGTACCGAGAGCAGCAAGTCATCTCTGACAGTCCTTTATCTAGTCTGAAAGCAGAAAAAAGGTAATGCATAAGTAATGTAGTACTTCTGATGTAATTGCTTTTATTGTGTTTGTTTGAACAACGATTCATCTAATAATACCACCAATTATGAGAGAGCGCTCTAAATCCAACAAAGGGTCACAGTAGGAAAACATCTAGAGAACACTGTGGGTAGATGAGCAGAAACGTCAATTATGTCTGGGGGCCATGTGGAGACCCATCAGAAGAGCTGGTAAAGAATTGGATTTCATTTGAGCAGGAGTTCAAGGAGAAAAGCGATTACATTCCATCCTGGAATAGAAGATCCATCCATCCATCCATTTTCCAACCCGCTGAATCTGAACACAGGGTCACGGGGGTCTGCTGGAGCCAATCCCAGCCAACACAGGGCACAAGGCAGGAAGCAATCCCGGGCGGGGTGCCAACCCACCGCAGGACACACACAAACACCAAGCACACACTAGGGCCAGTTTAGAATCACCAATCCACCTAACCTGCATGTCTTTGGACTGTGGGAGGAAACCCACGCAGACACGGGGAGAACATGCAAACTCCATGCAGGGAGGACCCAGGAAGTGAACCCAGGTCCCCAGGTCTCCCAACCGTGAGGCAGCAGCACTACCCACTGCTCCACCGTGCCGCCCGGAATAGAAGATCGTCCAGTGAAATACATTTAAAAGTGTGAAGTGTTGACCCGGTGCTAGGGATATCAAACATCTTCCCAGCATCTGAAAGTTTCATGAAATAGATGTAGTATTTGAAGTAACACAAAAGAAGATGATAGATAGATAGATAGATAGATAGATAGATAGATAGATAGATAGATAGATAGATAGATAGGAAAGGAAATATATAATAGATAGATAACGTAGTTGGCAGGATTAGATAGAAGATAGATAGATCTTTATTTGTCCCCAGGGGCCCTCAACTCCTGTCTGCGTAATGTTTATATCCCCATCTCACCCAGGATGCCTGTTCTCCTCTTACATGAAATAGACTATCAAGTAGTGTAGTAGATAGCAGTGGTTTCAAGATCTTAATATCTCGACTTGACAATAATCAGCTAATTTTAGATGAATGGGGCTTGATGAGCTACCTTGAGCTGAAAAATCATCAAAACTCCATTTCTAGCTTTTGTGTTCTCTCCCATGAGTGCTTATGACGACGAGCTTTTGATGTGGTTAAGTGGTGTTAAAATCATGGAGCTCTGATATATATTAAAAAAAAATAATATATTGTTTCAGTAATAAATGATTCTAGCAATACTAGTACCAATAATTCAAAATAACTGGTAAGAAAAATTGTCTTCTGATTTTTTGCATGAAATGTACTTATTTTGTATTAAAACTACACTTCCACTCCACAAGTAGTTTAAATAGTATTTAATCATCACAGAACTAATGGACCTTTTAAAGGGAGTTCAATTTTGTTCTTTTTGCAGTTTTGTTTAAAATTACTACACGTTTATCCTTTTCAGGTCATTTATTTGATAAAGGAGGTGATTCAGAGGAAAAGTCCATAACTTTTGACAATAATCTATTAATGGCTGAATATTTTCAAAATGATAAATAATGAGCTTTAGCCTTTTCTGTGCATTAGGTGACTTGTAATTTTAAATATGTCAAAATAAAGCAAATGTTCTTTTATCATGTAGATTAACATTTTTAAAAGTATGAGGTTGCTCTTATGTGAATTTGCTTAAAAAGAATACATTGAATTGAATAATGATTAAAAGCATTCATTAATTGTCTGGTATTGTTTTACAAAACAATTTTAAAAAATTAATCTATGAAAATTTTAATACCCTGATTCACTGCCACACTGAATTCCATTAGGCGAGATATGATAACAGATGGATGGATTGGTGGATGGTATGATAAAAAATAAACTGCAGTTGTAATCCAAATTAATTTCCTGAATATCACAGCCTTTTAATCAAAGTCTTTTAGTTAAAACTATTCAGTTATCCGTTTCCTGGTCCTACCTATTGCAGCGGAGGGTTATGGGTGTACAAAGCTGGAACCAATCCTAGGTGTGCACCAGTCTATTGCAGGGCACATTCAAACACACTGTCTCACATGCACATGCTCAAACACTTGGATGTGAATCCATATGTGTATAAGGCAGGGATTCACAACTGGGGATGCCCCAACTCCTAAGTGGTGTGACAAAGAGGAAGGCTGCGTCACAATTTTGGCTTTACCGTGGTGCAATTGGTGTCTTGTAATGTGCTGCCATTTGTGGGTCAGTTATTGGTTAGTGCTCCTGTTCTATGATAGGAAAAGATTCAAGCATTGTGCATGGAATTGTCACCTGTGAATGAGCCACAGAAATACGCATTCTTGCAGGTTCCTTGCCTCGTGCTGGATTATTTATAAAGGTGAATTTAAAGAGAATTGAATTTGGACCTTGCAAAGATCCGTCCAGAAGGGAAGAATCAATAATGACACTAAAATACCAAATAATGGTCTAAACATAAACTATTCTATTTATTCTGTTGTCCAACGTTATACGCTGGCATGGTAGAGACTCTCTTGTGAATGAGGTTTATAACTGTAGCACTAATAACTGATAACTTCAGGTGGTGGGCAATGGATGAGTAAAAATAACAATAAATTTAAACACACGTTGCGAGAACCAGAACCCCAACACAACTAGGCTAGTTTTGTAAACCCAGGCCAATGTGGTAGTGACCACCACTGCATTTTTCTAGCAAAACACTGCAACTGTAAGAGCGGTCAGTCCGACAAGCAACAGCAAGAAGAAGCAGCAGAAACTGACTTCTCTATCCAAAGAGGGAAAGCCCGCTGTGATGGAAAGGAATTGAGTGTGTATTATTATACCAAACCAAATGGATAACCCAAGTATCAAATGAAAAAAATCAGAAGTGGTCTCCCCACGACTTTCTCATATACAGTGGTCCCTCGCTATATCGCGCTTCGCCTTTCGCGGCTTCACTCTATCGGGGATTTTATATGTAAGCATATTTAAATATATATCGCGGATTTTTTGCTGGTTCCCGGATTTCTGAGGACAATGGGTCTTTTAATTTCTGGTACATGCTTCCTCAGTTGGTTTGCCCAGTTGATTTCATACAAGGGGCGCTATTGGCAGATGGCTGAGAAGCTACCCAACTTACTTTTCTCTCTCTCTCTCTTGCGCTGACTTTCTCTGATCCTGACGTAGGGGGTGTGAGCAGGGGTGCTGTTCGCACACCTAGACGATACGGACGCTCGTCTAAAAATGCTGAAAGATTATCTTCACGTTGCTACCTTCTGTGCAGCTGCTTAGTGAAGCGGCATGCTGCACGGTGCTTCGCATACTTAAAAGCTCGAAGGGCACGTATTGATTTTTGACTGTTTGGTTTTCTCTCTCTCTCTCTCTCTCTCTCTCTCTCTCTCCCTGCTCCTGACGGAGGGGGTGTGAGCTGCTGCCTTCAACAGCTTTGTTCCACGGTGCTTCGCATACTTAAAAGCCAAACAGCCCTATTGATTTGTTTGCTAGAGATTGTTTTCTCTATCTATGTGACATTCTGTGCTCCTGACACGCACTCCTTTGAAGAGGAAGATATGTTTGCATTCTTTTAATTGTGAGACAGAACTGTCATCTCTGTCTTGTCATGGAGCACAGTTTAAACTTTTGAAAAAGAGACAAATGTTTGTTTGCAGTGTTTGAATAACGTTCCTGTCTCTCTACAACCTCCTGTGTTTCTGCGCAAATCTGTGACCCAAGCATGACAATATAAAAATAACCATATAAACATATGGTTTCTACTTCGCGGATTTTCTTATTTCGTGGGTGGCTCTGGAACGCAACCCCTGCGATGGAGGAGGGATTACTGTACTCAGATAGGGAGAAGGATATTTGATGAGTAAACCGCAAGAAAATGATTATATTTTTATATTATGTATATTAAAGAACAATCAACAAATCAAATGAAATTAATAATATATTGAACAATTATTATAAAAATAAAGTTGAATAAATCGGACTCTGCAGCTGCATGAATAAAATAAAAGGTAAAGTGCCACTTCCAGTTAACAGAAATAGCCCAAAAGTTGATAGAAATCTATGTTTTGTACCTAATATATCTATCTATCTATCTAATACTCATACGCAAAATTTGGTTGACCTAAGTGAAAGTTATCATGTTACATGCACACACACACACAGACATACAGACATAATTCCAAAAATTTAATTCTAAGGTCTAAATTTTGTGAATTTCCCCCTGGGATTAATAAAGTATCTATCTATCTATCTATCTATCTATCTATCTATCTATCTATCTATCTATCTATCTATCTATCTATCTATCTATCTATCTAAAATGTCGATATTCATTAAAATCTTGAAATGGAATTTTTGGACAATTACAATACTTTCCCTATACTTCATATACGAGAGAGTAAAAGCATGAATTCTACACTCAGATTACTCAGATTTCAACCTGTCTTAGTTACTGTAGGTAGCACAGCTAGCTACTGTATTAATAACCAGGCATAACATTCTCAAACTATCTAATTCACGGCCACGGGGGACTGAAGCCTATTCTGACGGCATGAGTCACATTGGAGCCACATGAGTGAGCTTTGGAAATTTTTGTCTTCTTTGAAACTTTTGTTTTTGAACAATGGTTTACATTTTATTTAATTTTCTCATCATTTTATCAACAGGATGTGATTTTAAGCTTTAATGAATTGAGTTTGGGGGAACTAAATAAATGAGAGTCTTTAGCTGCTCAGTGGCAAACAGCAGTATGTTAATATAAAGGTTAGCCAGACGACTGCAGTGTGATTATTCAGGGGCTGTCCTGACATAAGAATTCTTCCCCAGAGTAACTACCCAAAATTAATCTCAATAATGGGTTATTGTTGGCTGGTGTTTTCCCATAATTGCATCCTGATTAGTATTTTTCAACTGGAGATATATATTTTCTCATTAACGGTAATTGAAAAACAACATTTGTTGCACAGATAATCAAAAAAAAAAAAGCTTTATTTGTTAAAAATGGTAATTTGCGCTTATCATTCACTGCAGACACTGTCCGTTCTCAAACTATTAAAATAGCTCAATTTTATTTTGAAGTAGCCAATATAAAAAAGATAACAGCCAGCAGTATATTGTGATTATTTCAGAGTTAGATTAGGTGGGGGAATCGCACTAAATGACGTTAATACTCAGCGTTGCTATCTGGGGACAGAATGTTCCAAACGCTATGGCTGTCTTTCTAGGGTTAAAAGAAAAAAAAGAATAATTACCAGCTTGAATACTTGTGTAGTTGCTGTAATAAATATTAAATTTTATTTCAGAAAAAAAATCTATAAAACTTACAAAAAATTGAACATTATTATTTATACATAAGTATTTTTTTTTTTTTTTTTTTAGGACGTGAAAACGTCAGTACAAAAAAAAAATCTATACACTAACAGAAACATCTAACAGAAGAATTTTTTCATGCAATCCACTTTCTATTGCAGCACTAAATAATTAATTTTGCTTTTTAATTCCCATGTGCCTTAACAAGATAAAAAATGAACTTCAAATCTGAAGGTAAAAAATGTCAGTGCAAAAGTTATTTAATAAACAAAAAAAGATCAAAGGATTTTCACTGACGCATGACTCATAGATTCGTGCAAAACGGGAATCTGCTTTTTTTTTTTAAGTAAGAGATTTGAGGTGAGGGCGGCACAGTGGTGCAGTGATAGCGCTGCTGCCTCGCAGTTGGGAGACCCGGGTTCGCTTCCCGGATCCTCCCTGCGTGGAGTTTGCATGTTCTCCCCGTGTCTGCGTGGGTTTCCTCCGGGCGCTCCGGTTTCCTCCCACAGTCCAAAGACATGCAGGTTAGGTGAATTGGCGATTCTAAATTGGCCCTAGTGTGTGCTTGGTGTGTGGGTGTGTTTGTGTGTGTCCTGCGGTGGGTTGGCACCCTGCCTGGGATTGTTTCCTGCCTTGTGCCCTGTGTTGGCTGGGATTGGCTCCAGCAGACCCCCGTGACCCTGTGTTCGAATTCAGCGGGTTGGATAATGGATGGATGGATGGATTTGAGGTGACATACTTCATGTCAGTCAGTTATTTTCTAACTTGCTTAGTCCATACCAGGGTTCACAGGGGTCTGCTAGAGCCAATCCCAGCTTGCATTGGGCAAAAGGCAGGAAGAAACCCAGGACGGGGCGCCAGTCCATCACAGAGTGAACACACACCCCATCCACACACTAGGGACAATTTAGTATCATCTGTCCTCCTAACCTGTATGTCTTTGGACTCTGGGAAGAAACCGGAGTACCTGGAAGAAACCTACGCAAAAATGGGAAGAACATGCAGACTCCACACAGGGAGGACCTGGAACACGAGCCCCACTGCACCACCATGCCACCATCCATTTTACATATTTTCAAGATTATTATGCAATGAGAAGTCAAGTAAAAATGACACCTTTTATTGGCTAAGTAAAAAGATTACAATATGCAATCTTTCAAGGCAACTCAGGCCCCTTCTTCAGGCAAGATGTAAATCTCTCTATTATAATAAAAAAATCTTGGGAAGAGAGACAAGACGTGGTTTTCTCAGAGAGACACTTTCATGTCCCGCGAAACGAGACTTTACGTCAAGAGATTTAACCACTCCCAGAGTAGATGACAAAGTAGAACGTCGTAAAGAATTCAAAAACATTGGCACGATACACATGCAGAGCAGGTTAGAAATAATGGAAGTATGAAAATTTGAAAGTCTCAAAAAAATGATAGTAAAGATTGCATTAACGCAAACAAATGGAAATTATTACTCGGTGAAATAACGGAACAGCGAAAAGAGATCGAATATATCGTTCGGATTTAAACTTTAAGTCGGAGACTTGTAAATCTTCTAATTCATGTTGCCATCAGGGAAAAGTAGTGTTTCTTCCCAATAAAGGGGCCTATCCGTGAGCATTTAAAGATTTGTTGTTTGGTGAAAGTGAAATCCCGTGAGGGAAAATTTCAAGTCTCGTGAGACAAGACTTTATGCAAAGAGATTTGAAAAAGTCCTACCCACATCTAAAACGTTTACAACCACGCACACGGTTCAATCATTTCTCATTTGTGTGAATGCTATTGTCAGACACAGTTACTGTAGAGAGAAAGAAACGATATTCACTCACGGGCAGTTATACGTTGCTTTGTCACAATGTCATTCCAAACACGGAATCACAATTCAATGCGAAATTGACGAAAAGAGATTGAATATATAGACATAGGTGATATGACAGAAGTATGTAGATATTTTTTGGCTTTAAACTTTAATTCGGAGACTTGTAGATCGTCTAATTCGTGTTGCCATCGGGAAAAGTAGTGTTTCTTCCCAATGAAGAGGCCTATCTGCGAGAATTAAAAGTTTTGTTGTTTGGTGAAAGTGAAATCCACATACACAAGCAGCAGAGACGTGAAGTTGCTGGTGCGTAGCGTAGGCAGGGGGGTTGGTGAGCGAAGCGAGCAGGGGGCGAAGCCTCCTAGTAATATAAGATTATTATAAAGATTAAAAGATTATTATAAAAATCAGCTCACCTTTTTGATATTATTTTCATATCTGTTCTTGCTATAAAATAACATTATTGTGGTTGTCAGACTTATATTGTTCCTCTGTTAAATCATTAATGTGACATTAAATTTGTTGCTTTGGACAGCATAAATGGCTTGAAATTTTCTAGTTTTTCAATGACTGAATTGTATGCACTGTTCGGCAGTTCCTGATGCAATGTCTGGGATCGCCCAATCATTCAATATGGTTTTGGAAAAGGTGGGCTTCCATGTACTTTGATCCAACTGCAAGACATAACATTCAAGGCCAAGCTGGGTGAGGTGTAATCAAAATATGCATATTGCAGGACAGAGAGAGAATGATGCACCAAAATATCTATTCCTTTATGAGTTTGGTTAGTATGTATGTTTGGTCACTTCATTTTAATCAGATATTACATGTATTTTACATGCTGGCTTATCACTGCTTGGTGTGCATCTTACATCATATCTCAGTGGACACTTCCAGTCCATAATCTGGACACATCCAGAAACTGGACTGCACCAGAGGTGGATTTGTGCCTCCTCCCCTGCTTTTAAATTTCATGGTGTTTAATCAAAACGTATTTAGTAATGGTTCTCTCCCAAAAGTGGCAGTCCAAGTGGAGGAGTTCAAATATTTCATGGTCTTGATCTCATTTGAGGATAGAAGACATTGTGTGATGGACAAGTGAATCTGTGGAGTGAAAGGAGTTTTGTGGATGTTGTATCAAACCACGATGGTGAAATGGGAATTAAGTCCTTGGATAAAAATTTCAATTTACAATTCAGTCTTGTCACACATGTGCGCATGGGAGGCAGCTAAAGGGCTTGAATGAGGGTAATTCTGAACCAGACTGGGATGTGGCAGAGTGCACTGACTCTTTTTCTCGCTTTTCTGCAGACCGTTCACAGGAAATTGTGCCTGGCCCTGATGATGTCAATTCTGGTTCCGGCCCCTCTGATGTCATTTCCTTGCCCGAGCCTATGGATGAAGACCCTTCCGGTTCCGGTCCCTTTGAGGTCACTTCCTATACTGGCCTTTAAAAGCCACCACCTTTCCCCTATCCCCTCAGATCTGTTTTGGACTCTGATTTGTGCACATCAGTGCTGTCACTTTATTCAGTTTTGCAGCCAGGAAATAATATACAGATGGCTGCCCCAAACCTTGCTATGGCTCTTTGTCGAGTTTGTGAGAGTCTATACAGTATCTCTGTCCTCAACGTTGGTCACAAGCTCTGGTCAGTGATTAAAAGAATGAAATTGTGGGTGTGAAACTCAGGGTTGTTTTACTAACAATACATATTTTGATCAAAAGCTCCACAATGAGATGGGACCTTTCTTTATGGATGGGAAAGAATCAGTTCATCTGAAATGGGTGTATCGACATGAAGAAAGAGTTACCTGAGAGAAGACCCAGGACATACTAGAGGGGCTGGTTGGCCTTTGACCATGTTGGAATTCCCTAAAAGAAGCTAGAAAGTCTTTGCTTGAATTGGACTGGTCTCGTCTGTTCAGCACAGTAGGTTGTATCCACGACCCTCTTGAGGGTAAGTAGAGCAAAACAGATGTGACTTAAAGACTTGTGTCTTCATGGCAACTTTAGTTGTGCCCTAAATAACTAGCTAGCTGTCTATCTGCTCTTCCGCTTGTTCCATCTGGTCTTCTGTTTGTTCTGCACCACTTTCTTACCTCTGCCACTCAGTTATTAACTTGGGTCTAAGATGTCTATGTTTTACAGACAAATAGTTGTTGACTGCAACACCTGATTTGTTCAGAGCACACTTTTGTCTAGGTTTGAGATACTGTGATAGTAAAAAAATAACTTTAAAGATCTTTAACAGTAAATCATTTTTTATTTGTCCAGCTGGATCAGGCCAGCTAGAGAAAGTACACAATAGTTTTATACCTGGCTGAAATATACAATTAAAATCAATAGAAAGGAAAATGTATTTAAAATAAGAAACCGGTAAGTAGGAATACAAAAAGAGAGATGTTGTATTAGAGGCAAATTGTGTGAGGCAAGATTAAAGAATGATTTCTTGGGCACGCTATTAGTTTTTGTAAAACCCCTGTTTTGTCCTAACTATAATTTTCTTTGTAAATTCTGCTTAAAGTTTCTAACTAAAATTTCTTCGTGCTTTCAGTTCTGTACATTGACTGACTCATAAGCATATCAAAGGTATTCACCTCGAAAGGGTAATCATCTCTTTATATAAACTACAATACCATATTCATATTCTTTAGATCTGCAATCACTTTTGATGTTTCTATAAAAAAGGTCTTGAAATCCAGCCATTAATGTCAAAATGTCAAATTTTGTCATATTCTTTCTCATTGAAAGTACTTTTTGCCAATTTTGTGGTACTGAACATAGCATAACACTAATAATTTATATATATATATATATATATATATATATATATATATATATATATAATTCTATTATTAAAATGCATTATAATTTGTATTCCTTTTGGAATTTTAAAATCAAACTCTAAGAGTTTTGAAACATGTTCCCACATATTCTACTTTTTTGTTCAAGTAAAACATATAATGGACATTTTACATATAAAAAGCAATGTGATTGTAAAAATTATGTTAAATACTCAAACATTAAGCGTCAGAATCATTACTGGTGAAAAGTTTCTGAACGCCTTTTTTTTTCCAGTATTTTATGGAAATGCACACAGCTTAATGTCTTAATGTTTCATGAAATCAAGGCATAGAACAAATAAACAATGGCAAATAAAATAAAGTCAAGGAAACATTAATTGTAGACAACAGTATTCAAATTTTTGATTCATCAAAGTTGCCTGTTCTTACTGATATAATAGTCAAACTGTGGTAACTCTTTTGATTTAGAATGCCAGTCACTCTGTGCCAGTCACCACCTCTGCTTCCAGCAAAAGAACGTCAGACAATCACACTTCCTCTCTTGACCATTGGTGTCACACACTCAGGAACCACCACCAACTCACACTCTGTGTGATGAACTGAAGATTTCAAATTTTGATTTATTGGCCCATAAGATGCTCTTCCAGTCTGCAGTAGTGCACAGCTGGTATTTCAAGGACCCATTTTGTCCTTTAAGGAATGGTCAAACCTGCAGCACAAAGTCTCCTTTTCACAGTACAAAGTGACACTTGTGTTTTTCATCCACTGTTAAGATGAGCTTCAAGCTGTCGTGCTGCGAGAGGCCTGTGATCACTCAAGCTGGTGAAACCTCAGAAACTCATCGTCTGATTGGCTGGTGACTTTGGCTCTGCCAGATCTCTTCCAATCAGAGTTCCTTCCAGTTTCCAATTGCCTTTCGATTGTGTAGGACACCACTGGACTCATTGACACTTTGATTTATTTTTTGCAGTTTCTCTAAATGAAAGGCCTACACTTCTAAAGATAATAATTCTGTGTCTCATTTCATTTGTTAATTGCCGTTTTCTTGCCATTATCACTGGAATATTGTCCAAGTAGTACTTGAGATGGTGTAGTGACACAGTCTGTTCTCCAACCCTGCTTTCAGACATGCAGGGAGGTTTTTAAGTAATCGACACAAGTTGGGACACCTGTGTAAATTGTTTGCTTCAACTTGCAAGGCATAATTTGCTTTATTTGCTGCAGAACATCTGTAGATTGTAACCTATTAGTTGTTCTCTGAAGAAGGCCCATTTTTAATATTCTAAAATTTCATTTTTCCTGTTTTTAGTAACCTAAACTTTAGATTTAAACCTGTGGCAGTTTACTGCTCTCCTTTTCACCATTTTAGATCATTCATTGCATTCAACTAATTAAATCTGAAGACAAAGTGGAAAATTTGAGGTGTTCTCAAACTTTTGACCAGTAGTGTATTAGATTTTAATAATTTGAGTAGCAATACAACATGGAACTGTAGCACGTAGCCCTGCCTAGAAGGCTGTTTTTGAATTATACCTCAATAAATTTTGATGTGATGTGATATACTTTTGTTAATCTCCAAGGGGAAATTGCCTTTTTTGTATGCCCTTTGGAGGTCAGAGCACAGGGTCACCCATTTTACAGTGCCCAATGTCAGTGGGTGCATTTACATGCACAAATTGTAACCAGTCGAGGGGCGCCACAAAGTCCCAAATCCCAGACCTAATAATGTCCTACACAGTCATGGGTTCAAATAATGGATTTTTTTTTTTTTGCTTTCTATTGATTTTATTAAAATCAGATAACATTCCATACAATTAAGTCAAGTTTAACAAAACTAAGTTTGAAACAGAAAGAGAGAAAGAGAGCTAGGCCAGCAGAGAAAAACGTTAAACTAGTAAAAATAAGTAAATAAATAAATTCATTTTAATGCATAATTCGCCATTCTCCTCACTCACTCACTCACTCACGTCCGTCCGAAGCCGAATGCGCAGTCGCCTTCTGCGCAGCTGCCCGAAAAACCTTATGAGACCGACATCGCGGCAGGTGGTGGATTTACGGCCACGAACATTCAAAGAGAAAGGCAACTACGGCCGCGAAAATTCAAAGAGAAAGGCGACTTCGACCGACATCCAACCCCAACATCGTGGGAGGCGGTGGATTTACGGCCGCAAAAATTCAAAGAGAAAGGCGACTTCAATTAAAGCTCTAGAGGCCTGAAAGGTGATTTCGACTACAGCTCACGGCCTAATTACACATTCATTCAATACACCTATTGTGGTGCTTATACTTATTATATATTATACTATTAAACTCGTTTCATCTTACGTTGTCGAAACGGGCTCTTTGTCTAGTTTATGAATAAAAACAAATAGAGTAAAAAAGAGGGGAGAGAATCCACTTTCTCAATTTAAATACTTATTCTAAAATTTTATTGATTAAACCCTGCCAGGTTTTGAAAAAGTTTTATACAGATCCTCCAAGTGAGAATTTGATTTTTTCCAATTTCAGATAATATATAACATCAGTTACCCACTGACTTAAAAAAGGTGGGATAGGATTCTTCCAGTTGAGCAAGATAAATTTATGTGCCAATAGTGTAGTAAAGGCAATCCCAGTTTGTTTGTCCTTCTCCACTTTAAGCACACCTGGAAGTACCCCAAACACAGCTGTTAATGGGTTAGGAGGGATTGTAACTCCAAGGCTGTCTGAAAGGCATTTAAAGATTTTGGTCCAGAATGATGTTAATTTGGTGCAAGCTCAAAACATGTGGTCCAGTGAGGCTGGAGCTCGATTGCAACGTTCACAGGTTGGATCTTGCCCTGGAAACATTTTGGATAATTTTAAGCGAGAGAGATGTGCTCAATATAGAATTTTGAGTTGGATAATGGTATGCTTTGCGCATATGGAGCTCGAGTGAATTCTCTGCATCGCTACCTTCCACTTCTTTTCTAAGATGTTGAGTGAGAGATCCTTTTCCCACTGTCCTCTTGGATCTTTGAAAGGGAGGGACTGTAAAATGGTTTTATATATTATAGAAATGCTGTCTGAGTTCTCAAGATTGATCAATATTTCTTCTGAAATAGAGGTAGATGGGAGGTGAGGAAAATTGGGCAGGTTTTGCTTAACAAAATTTCGAATTTGAAGGTAGTGAAAGAAATGTGTTGCTGGAAAGTTAAATTTAGAGTGTAATTGTTCATAGGATGCAAAAATGTTGTCTATGTACAAATCTCTAAGTGATTTAATCCCCGATGTTTTCCAGTCATTGAAAACTGTGTACGTTTGAGAGGGTGGAAGAAGGTGGTTATTGTGCAGAGGTGCCACAGATAGCTTCTCTATCTTAAAATACGTCCTACATTGTAACAAATAATGGATTTTTAAATCCAGTAAACACTAAACACAATGTACCACAGCCAAAAACCAAACAAACAGTGAGCCTTTTCCTCACCTTCTGCCTCCAGTTGAGTGTCGCCCTCTGCCTTACTTTCGAGGAGTCAGGCTCCTTTTTATACTAGACCCGGAACAGCTTCTGGTGACCCGGTATGACTTGTAGGAAGTATTTCTGTGTTGTTTGGGAGCCAAGGTAGTTCCCCTGCCCACCCAAAGCACCCCCTTGTGGCACCCAAGGACCTTAACAGGGTTGCACCTCCAGACTCCAGTTCCCATGAACCCCTACAGGTGTCCAATCTGGGATGCTTCCAGTGGACCACTGCCACCTAATGTATGGCGGATGGAACTGCTGCAGGCCACCGGCTTCCACTTCTTCATCCCCTGGCACCTTCAGTTTTATCCCAAATTCATGCCATCATGCAGCTGGGATGCCTGTCTGTCCTTTGTGGCACACACAACACAAAACCAGAACAAGGTGAGTAACCCAGTTAAGTCACAAACCTAGTTTCTTACAAAGCTCCATTTGGCAAAATGCTGAGAGCTCATAAAAATGCACTAAAAAAATGAAACATCATTAAACATGTATCCGAAAACAAGTATGAAGGCTTTGTCTCCCAAGCAGATTGGGGAAAACTATCTTTAAAATGTAACTTAATCACATTATACTTACTTAAAAGTAGCTTAAATGTTATACAGCTACTTATTATTGTGTGGCACAAACAGTGCGTTACTTTTCTTCTTTTACATTAAAAACTGCACATTTGACTGGCCAGCATTTGTTATTAAATTCTAACCTCATATATCAACCTTTTTGAAACTGACCAGAAACACAGCCAAACTGGATTCATTTCTTGTATTTTGTTTTGAGCTCCTCACATGTGGTAATCAATTTTGTACCCTTGTCCTGTAACAAACTAAGAGATGGCTCACTTTGCTCAAACTTTTGGCTTCACTTAGAATCTCTTTCGAACAGACTGAACACATTGTAATAGAAAAACTGAAAATGTGTTGCGTGTGCTGCAGATGGGTACTCAGAAATCTCACAGAAGAGCAAAGGTGTGCAAGGAGGATTCCTGAGTTCTTAACCTCGATTGTAACGTGTGACAAATCCAAAACAACAGTGGAAACACACAGAATTGCCACCACCCCAAAAATGTGTGTGTGTCTCTCGGTGGGTAAAGTCATACTTCTGCTCTTCTTAGATGTGCACGGTATGACCCTACAGCACTGGGTTCTTCCCTGTGGACAGACAGTTAACAGAAGCTGCTATGCACATGTCCTGAAAACCTATTTTCTTGGAGCCATGAGGAGGAAAAGACCAGATTTGCTCAATTAAAATGGTTTTTGCTCCATGACAATGCCTGGCTGCATGTTGCTGGCATTGCATTGGCAGCACAGACTGAAATTGGTGGGTGAGCGAGTTACAAATTCCAGATTTACAAAATCTAACATCAGTTAGAAGGAAATTTGTAATTAATTATTAAAAAAGGCTTTGTGAAGCCTGGGCATATACAGCCGCCCTAACCCCCGACACAGGCAGGCGGGACACAGGTTCAACACACAACACCTGGTTTATTTATAATAAAAGTGCACAAAACCAACACCGCAGCATGCAGTTCATTCCCTTCCTTGCCGCTCCTCCTTGGGGTTTGTCTTCTTCTTCCTCCTGAGGGTGGGACTGGCCCCTTTTTATAGGGCACCTGGAAGGACTCCAGGTGCCCAATGAGTTTCTTCCTGCCACACTTCTGGGTGTGGCGGAAGTGTGGCCAAATAAGGCCCTGGAAATGTCCATGCGCCCCCTGGCAGTGGCCACCAGCTCCAACAGGATTGCGCTCCCATGTCAGGCCCCACTGAAAAACAAGGGGGCTGCCCTCTGTCGGCCCAGGGAAGAAACGGTCCTAAAAATACTCCCTCTCCTGGTCCTTCCAGCCGCCTGCCACAATTATTAATTCAAATAAGAAATTAAATAGCAGGGCGGCACGGTGGCACAGTGGTAGCGCTGCTGCCTCGCAGTTAGGAGACCTGGGTTCGTTTCCCGGGTCCTCCCTGCGTGGAGTTTGCATGTTCTCCCCGTGTTTGCGTGGGTTTCCTCCGGGCGCTCCGGTTTCCTCCCACAGTCCAAAGACATGCAGGTTAGGTGGATTGGCGATTCTAAATTAGCCCTAGTGTGTGCTTGGTGTGTGTGTGTGTTTGTGTGTGTCCTGCGGTGGGTTGGCACCCTGCCCGGGATTGGTTCCCTGCCTTGTGCCCTGTGTTGGCTGGGATTGGCTCCAGCAGACCCCCGTGACCCTGTGTTCGGATTCAGCGGGTTGGAAAATGGATGGATGGAATTAAATAGCATGCAGCCATATATAAAAAAAGCAGTTTATAGCTATTGCAAGACAAATTGGGGCTATCGCCACATCCATTTTGTAAAGTAAGCAAGCTTTGCTTACAGAGCTTGTAAAAAAAAGAGCAAATTCCTCACCCATTTAAAAGTAAGAATCACAAGATACCTGACATAGGAATGTTTTCTCAATTTTCGAGCTTAATTTTACTCCTTGTAATATTATTGTAATTAGTAATTAATGCTGTGTCATTCACAAACATTACCCAGAAAGACTGTAAACTTTTATGGACAGATCTATCTGGGCATGAAGAATCAGAATTAGAAATAAACCTTAATGAGGCAGTAAGATACATCTCTGAGGCAAGAGGAATTTTATTTGAAGAATACAATCATCCAATGCAATGAAAAGGAGTGGATTCTGAAATATGTGGATGACTTTATTGGCATTTTATTTCTTGGTATTTCGATGTGATCAAAATAATTGGTTTTCTCCCAAAGACAGCTTGTTTGAGACAGCGTCAGGGACGTAAGAAAGTAATCTGTGCCTAGTTTAGAAAAGTGACAGACATTGTGCCCATTCATGATGCCAACATCTTATCTTAATAATTCAGTGACATAAAAGTATAAGTGCACCAGCTGATACACATTAAAATGACAGCCAAACAAAATCAAATACACTGTGACAGTCCAGGTTGGTTCCATGGTCCTAGGCAGTTTCAACCCAGAACCGTCAATAGTCGTAAACCAAGATGAGTTTTTTCCGGTTTTTCTTCAGATTTAAACAGTTGAAAAGCAATGAATGATGTAAAATGGCCAAAAGGAAATCAATAAACTGCCAGAGGTTTAAATTTAAAATGTAGGTTAGCAAAAACTGAAAAAAAGGAAATTTCAGAATATTACAAACGGGCCTTCTTCAGGGAACAACTAATAGGTCACAACCTACAGATGTTCTGCAGCAATTAAAGTAAATTAAGCCTTGTGAGTTGAAGCAAACAATTTGCACAGGTGTCTCAACTTCTGTTGATTACTTTAAAACCCTCAGTCTGTCTTAAAGCAGAGCTGGAACAAACTGTGTTTCAACACCCTCTGAAGTACGACTTGGACAATATACTAGTGATAATGACAAGAAAACGGCAATTAACACATGGAATGAGACAGAGCATTATTACCCTTAGAACTGCACGCCTTTCTTTTAGAGAAATTGCAAAAAAAATCAAAGTGTTGTTGAGTATTGCGGTGCTCTACACAATCCAAAGGCAATTAGAAACTGGAAGAAACTCTGGCTCTGCCAGATCTCTTCCTATCAAAGTCACAAGCCAATCAGAAGACGCATTTCTAAGGGTCCCAGCTTGAGTGATCACAGGTTTCTTCAAGCACAGCTTAACAGTGCAGGGCAACAAAAGCAAGTGTCAGTTTGTACTGTGAAGAGGAGACTTTGTGCTGCAGGTTTGACAGGGCGAGTGGCAGGAAGAAAGCCATTCATTAAAGGACAAAATCGAGCCCTGAAATAGCAGCTGTGCATTACTGCAGACTGGACAAAGTCTCCTCTTCACAGTACAAACTGGGACTTGCTTTTTTTAAAAATTCAGTATAGGCAGTCCCCGGGTTACGTACGAGATAGGGACTGTAGGTGTGTACTTAAGTTGAATTTGTATGTAAGTCGGAACAGGTACATTATTTTAATAAATGCTATTTTTGAACGACTGTAACCAAGTGCTCTGCCAATGAATGATGGCGTCTCACCTCTCTCACCTTTTTATTATTTCTACTTTTATTTTCAATGGTGATGGTTTTTCTCTTCTTTACTGTATCACCAGCACTTGCATCAGATTTGTGTTTCAGAGACATTCTTGAAGGCTGAAGACAAAAGGTTAAGATGAGCTCTTCTGCACAGCACTGTACACGTTACCACAGCAGGAAGGCACCAGTCATCAACACATCTGATGTACTGACAAGAGACAACATCATGCTATGTGCGTAACAGTACAAGCAGGCATGCTATTGAGAATGAAATGGGGGTGGCGAGGGGCGGTTCATCACCAGCCCACCTCATAGTCACCTCCACTACAGTATGCTGTAGAACGAACACGGTGCGGCCAAAGGCGAGTAGTGAATCGCCCAACCCCAATTCAACAGGCAGCCGTCCGAGGCACACTAAAATGCTACCCCCGCCACCCCGTTCAGCCACAACCGGGTCACCGCTTGCAGCATTACCAGCCGTGTGTGCTGGGCAGGCAGTGAAACGCCCCCCTCCGCTCCATCCAGCCTGCGTCCAGTCAGGAGCAGTTGCTGCAGAGGCATAGTGGGCGGGCAGTGAACCATCGTCCTGCACACGAGCGATAGCTGTGATCCCGGTGACTATGGACCACGGGTCACCACTTGCCGCCAGGAGCCGCCCGAGAGACACTACACTACACTGCGCGAGCAGCGAAATCGCTCCCCTCTAGCCACTGCTTGCAGCATCCCTAGGCCGAAGATGATGGAGTGGCAGTTACTGAGGCGCATGCGTCGCAGCTGCATCCTCATTCGTAAGTTGTAGGTCGGATGTCCGTAACCTGGGGACTACCTGTATTATAAAATTTGTAATTATTTAATTGATATATTCTATTAATAATCTATCAAAAAATGTAACATGGTTGTATCTTGACTTCCTCCAACATACATTCATTGATTGTCTGGGCAATAACTTATGAAGGTTAATACCAGATAAACATGCTAGGTGTAAAAAAATTTGAAACTAATGTAGTTCATCCCATAACTGATTCATGAAGATTGACAAGTTACCTTTTGTTTTTATTCACATTTTGCAGCTTTTCAATATGGAATAGAGTCGATGTGAACTGGAAGGATTAGTGCTTACGCGAAGCTGATGTGTAATTGTTGGTGTGAATTAGAATCCAGTGTAGTTATATGACCACTGTCATAATCAAGTTTTCATTTTTGTTTTATAATTTACATGTATAATTTGCAATTCCTCTAAAAAGTTTTAAGAATTTGTTTTTTAGGTCTTAGAGGTCAAGGAATCTTGTGGACACATTCGTTTTTGCACTTGATAAGTTCTTAACAATGTAAATTACATTCTTACCCAAAATTACCAAAGTTCTGCAGCTTCATTGACAATAAATAGCATTCTTCTGCCATGCCACATTGTTTATGTAATGGGTGCTACTATTTTGGGGGTTGTTTGTTGTTGATTGTGTCATGTGACATCACTTGGTTGAAGGTATAAAGGCTGAGCCATGCACAGCCTGGTTGTCCAAGATTACGGATTCTCTCAAAATTCCTTTGCATTCATTCTTTGTTGATATTGAATTCGTGGTTATATATATTTTTGCCCTGTTTTTTCATTATGATTTGCACCTTGCAATTTTCTCTGGTTATGTTTCTTTTCATTGTTGTTTATCAAACTTTCTGGCAGCATTTTCTACTACAATGCTTCATATACATTATGAGCACTGTTGGCTTCATTTTTGTCTTTCTGGTTTTGACCCTTGACTTGAACCTTTTGATTTTATGTCATCTCCTGATTCCAACTCCATTCAAAGCTGCTGCCACCCTGTGAAGACTCTACAACCACTAACAAAGCACAAGGATTTTTAAGTTGGAAGTTGAGAAGGCAAAAATATTTAAAAAGTCCTTTCATCCAAAACTGAGGGGGAAAGCGGGGTCAGTTGCAGCAATGTTGACATTTTTTTCCAACTGTGATATCATCCTTTGAAACTGTGAATGTCCACAAGAAAGCATAACACACAGGCAGATGTAATGTAGTATTTTATACTAGCCAACCCGCGGCGTAGCATATGCCGCATAATTATGTATTGATGGGTGAACACTTCCTGAACGACACAGTTGTCCAAATGGGGTGAGTTTGAGGATACAACTGTAGGTGAATGAAAAGATGGA
The DNA here is from genome assembly GCF_900747795.2 of Erpetoichthys calabaricus. Classification (NCBI taxonomy): domain Eukaryota; kingdom Metazoa; phylum Chordata; class Cladistia; order Polypteriformes; family Polypteridae; genus Erpetoichthys; species Erpetoichthys calabaricus. The sequence goes on along the minus strand of NC_041400.2, from coordinate 19,328,764 downwards.
ACTCTGGAGAGGGCAACATACAATTGTCCGTGACTGAAAACTGGAGGACCGCCGTCGTGCCTCCACCTCCCAGAGCGAGGGATGGGGCTGGACAGTGCTCGGGAATGGAGGGCGGAACGGCGGGAGAGGGGAACGATGCCCATTCCACCCCCTCCACCCCGGCCCCCCTGCCATTCTAGTCTGCTGATTTATTAGTCATCGTTCAGTATGCACTGCCTGCTCATGTGCCCGCCCCCAACTCCTCACCTGAGTCGCTTTCGTCTGTGTACAGTCCACATGCACCTGTGAGTCACGTTGATTATTCATTTTCCAAACACCGATTCAGTCGCTTTCATCTCTGCTACAGTCCACATTGACTTATCATTGTTCTTTGCGGTTTCGGCTGCTTTTCTAAATATAATCCACCAAGTCACCCGACCATGGTAATAGCGACGGGGGGTGTGTACAAAGGCCAGGGACTTAATCTGTGCGAGCATATGACCCACACTTACTGGGAATTCCTCGCTCGTGGGGAACAATTGCAGGCCCCGGTCTCCATCACGAATGGGGTTCAACAGCTTACCCACGCCTCTCGGTGCCGGGTAGACACATGTTGATCCATTCAGTGTAGTGTGCATGCAGCACCAGACATCTAAGGGCATCACAGACCTGTTATTGCTCAATCTCACATGGCTGAAAGCCACTTGTCCCTCTAAGAAGTTGGACACCGACCGCTCTTTTGTCATGTAACAATTTAGCAGGAGAGAGTCTCATTCGTTATCAGAATTAACCAGACAAATCGCTCCACCAACTAAGAACGGCCATGCACCACCACCCACAGAATCGAGAAAGAGCTATCAATTTGTCAATCCTCTACGTGTCCGGGCTGGATGAGGTTTCCTGTGTTGAGTCAAATTAAGCGAAAGGCTCCACACCTGGTGGTGCCCTTCCGTCATTTCCTTTAAGTTTCAGCTTTGCAACCATACTCTCCACGGAACCCAAAGACTTTGGTTACCTGGTTGGCTGCCCAGTCGGCATCGTTTATGGTCGGTACTACGACGGTATGTGATCGTCTTCGAACCTCCAACTATCGTTCTTGATTAATGAAAACATTCTTGGCAAATGCTTTCGCTCTCGCTTGAATTGTTGGTGGGCGGGGTTCTGTGAGTTGGTGGGCGTGGCTCTGTCGTGCGTGTGCCATGGTCGTCTGCTTAGTGAATTGTTGGTGGGCATGGCTCTGTGAGTTGGCGGGCTTGGCTCTATCTTGCATGCATCTTGCTTGCCATGGACTTAGTGAATTCTTAGAGTTGGTGGGCGGGGCTCTGTGAGTTGTTGTCATATCCCATGGTCTTAGAGTTGGTGGGCGGGGCTCTGTGAGTTTGCGGGCGTGGCTCTGTCTTGCATCTTGCTTGCCCATGGTTGGCTTCTTTAGTGAATTATATATATAGATAAGATGATTTTCACCACACTTGCATGATAGATTTGTTTGTGTTAGTTTAGGGTTTCCAAAATAGTTCAAAATGGTTGGATCCTTGAGTAAGGCCCTTAACCTGAAAATTGTTCCAGGGGTGCCCTGCACTCCAACTAACAAAGCTCACATGAAAAGACAATTTCCCCTCTGATATTAATAAGAGAGGAGAACAGAGGTTAGAAGCATGTGCTGATACAGCAGATTGCCGCACCTATCACATGACAAACCGACTCAGGATGCCAGATTAGGACCCAAGTGCAGCCATGCAACAGGTGACACCTCAACACCACACGAGTTCAGATGGAATGGAACAGTGTGAGCTTTTTATATGGAGGCTGGAGGGCCAATTCTGCCACCAACCCCCAGGTTTTTCCCAGCAGGTTGGAGGGCCCACATGCAGGGCTGGATGTAGATTAACGTCATACCCAGGACGGAGCAATTGCAGCTTAATAATAATTAATTACATTTATATAGCGCTTTTCTCAGTACTCAAAAGGGCCTTGCTCAAGGGCCCAACGAAGTATAGTCACTTTTGGCATTTATGGGATTCAAACCGGCAACCTTCTGATTACCAGTGCAGCTCCCTAGCCTCAGAGCCACCACTCCGCCCTGGATATTAATAAAGTGTATCAAAGAAAAAGCAGCTACTAGAAAAGTCTGAGCAATTAGTACTACCTGTGTACAAAAAAATTCCACAGTCCAAGTGTCTTCATTTTAAAAGTTTTAGTGAAATTCAAAGCAAATAGTTCACACAAAAAAATAAAGCATAAAGCTGATAATCTGTTTTCCAGCCAGAAGGCTTGTCATAGATGACCAGTATCCACCCCTGCTGTCCATCGATATTGATGGTCTTCAAGTCTGATAAGGAAATACCATTCATCCTTGCCTTCTGTCACATGAGTCATAAGCCAACAGTGCTGACATTTGTATTACCCTTTAATCTTTATTTTTAATAACAACTTTAAGAAAGTTTATTTTATTTAAGTTAAATATTGCATCCATCCATTCATTATCCAACCCGCTATATCCTAATTACAGGGTCACGGGGGTCTGCTGGAGCCAATCCCAGCCAACACAGGGCGTAAGGCAGGAAACAAATCCCGGGCAGGGCGCCAGCCCACCACAGGGCACACACACCAGAATCGCCAATGCACCTAACCTGCATGTCTTTGGATTGTGGGAGGAAACCCACACAGACACGGGGAGAACATGCAAACCTCACGAAGGGAGGACCCGGGAAGCGAACCCAGGTCTCTTACCTGCGAGGCAGCAGCGCTACCCACTGTGCCACCGTGCCGCCATCCATCGTTCAATCCAACATTCCACTGTTTTAATCCCTCCAGGCATTTGAATAAAGATAGTTATAGATGTATGGACCTTATAAACACAATATGTATTTGTTGACTTCCATTTTTTCCATGGTATAAGATTTTGCCAGACGGTCTAAATCCATTTGACTCCACTAAGGTTAATTTACTTCTTCCTTTTACTGTAAACTCAGGGGTGCTGCTTTTTCTGCCAACAGAAGGAACATTTTAACCATATCCTGAAAAGTAAACTTTCAATGCAAAAGTCATCCTACCTACCTGATTATTTCCGACATGCATAAACCAAAGATCACCAGTGGTTTAGTTTATCAAGGGACACCTTTTGTTAATTTCTTTTTATTATTTTGACCTTGCATTTGAGCATTTCTCTCCTAAACTAGTGCAGTATGAATCAATGGGTATACCTCTGGTGCTCATACAATTTGTAAGTGAAAAAATCATTTTGAGGTTTAAATAGCCATTGAATCATACATTTAACACATGAGATTGAAACTGTTATAAAACTTTTACAGAATCTGATCATTTGATCATCTACGGTTTCCCAATAAAGTTAATTCTTCCCATCCCACCACTCAACAGCTTTAATCAATATACTGTTCAATTTAAAGAGAAAAAACAATAGCCAATGCACTAATCCAGGCTCTTAGTTTCAATTTATTTTTAACCCAAGGTATTTAAGTATAGAAGTTCGATCTCCTAGCAAGTTTTGTAAAAACATTTACCTTGAGCATTGAACATAAAAATGGGAACTAAAAATACACCCCATGCTGAGATTTCATTATTATAGATAAAAAGGCTGAAATGTTATTTGAAACACAGAGGTACACAAATCATAAATACATTATATACCTTTTAACAATACTGTGTGTCAAAATCCGGCTCCACACTGTCTGCTTTAAAAAATATTACACCAGCTTTAGGTGGAGGAAACTAATATAGTCTGAGAAATAGATGTGTGATGTGCTTTACCATTGCATTTTTCAAAGCAGCAATTTTATTATGCATAAAGATTAGGTAAATGCAGAATTTTTTTAAAGAGATGACATTCTGGGTATGAATTTAAGTATACCATTCTGTTTCTTACCTTTTGTTTTTGCTGATTGAATCAAAATTTGCTTAACCAGCCAATAATAACACACTTCTGACAAAGTGTAGATTTGCATTTTAAACATTTGTGTATTTTTCTGTGCCCACAGCAGGTTGGCATTAAGGCCTGATGGCACTATGGCTAATGCCACTGCCTCATGAAGCATGCATCCTAGTTTAAAAGACGCCAGCTAGTCATTGTTCATTGGAAGTTGTGTGCACCTTCTTCTCATGTCTGCATGGTTTTCCTCTGGGTATTATGGTCTCATCTCTAAAAACATGCAATGTAGGAAGCACTTCATGTTAGAGAATATTTTATCTGTGGCACCTGTACATGATAGCCACCTTTTTCCACCCTCTCGAACTTACACAGTTTTTTTTAAAGTTTGGAAAATATATGAGATTAAATGATTTAGAGATTTGTATATAAGTCATGTCTTTGCATCCTTTGAACAATTACACTCCAAATTGAATCTCCCATCAACACAATTTTTCCACTATCTCCAAATTAGGAACATTGTTAAATGAAATCTGCCCATTTTTCGTCATCTCCCACCCATTCTTCTATTCCAGAAGAGATACTGATCATTCTGGGGGACTCAGGCAGTATTTCTATAATATATAAAAACATTTTAAAGTCCTTTCCTTTTAAAGATTCCAGAGTACAGTGTTGGAAAAGGATCTCTTACTCAACATTTCAGAAACGGAGTGGAAGGCAGCCACGCAGAGAATTCACTCGCGCTCCATACTTGCAAAACATTAAATTATTCAACTTAAAATCTTTTATCGAACACATCTGTCTCATTTAAAATTTTCCAAAATGTTTTCAGGGTAAGATATAACCTGCGAACATTGCAATCGAGCTCCAGCCTCACGAGGCCACATGTTTTGGGCCTGCACCAAATTAAAATCATTCTGGACCAAAATCTTTATATGCCTATCAGACAGCCTTGGTGTCACAATCACTACTAACCCATTAACAGCTGTGTTTGGTGGGCTCACAGAGGGGCTTAAAGTGGAGAAGGACAAACAAACTGGAATTGCCTTTACTTCACTATTAGCACATAGACTTATCTTGCTTAACTGGAAGAATCCTAGCCCTCCTCTGTTAAGTTAGTGGGTAACTGATGTTATATATTATTTGAAATTGGAAAAAAATCTAATTCTCACTTAAAGGATCTGTTCAAAACTTTTTTAAAACCTGGCAGGATCTAATCAATAACATTTTAGAATAAACATTTATACTGGGGAAAAGAATCCTTTCTCTCTTTTCTGCTCTTAGCAGTTTTGCTCTGGTTGTTGGCCTTCCTCTGTTTCTAATGGGTGGAAGTTGATTTGAATTTAGTTTAGTTAAGTTTGACTTGATTTTATGGGATATTATATGTTTTTAATAAATTCAAAAATATATTTAAAAAAAAAAAGGGGCTAGGTTATCTGCCAATTCCAAAATGGCCAGTGTGAGTGTAAGTGCTGGTATGTGCACAAATGAACCCAGCAATGGATTAGTGCCCTGCTCAGGACTGGTTAGCTTAAGGCCATTATTATCATAATAGTCTCTGGCAGACCATGATCCTGATTTGAGAAAATATAATACTATTTTATGTTACATGATTTACATAATGTAGAAGAGCACCATCTAAAGTATGATCCAAATGAGTTAGTGCTCACGCTCTTTAAGTCAATATGTAGTAGATTTACCTTTGGTGGCCATGACAGAATGACTTGAGTCGAGATGCACAGGTCTCTCTCTCTCTCTCTATCATCTTTGCACATCTGATCACTGATATTTTTCTCCATTCTTCTTTGCAGTCTTGTTCAAGCACTGTCAGATTGCATGGTGATCATGAGTGAACAGCTATTCATCAAGTCCAGAGACAACTTCTCAGCTGGATGGAGATCTGGAATCTCTGACTCTGCCACTCCTGAACATTAATATTGTTGTTAGAAGTCATTCCTCTGTAGTTTTGGCTTTATGCTTGGGGTCATTGTCTTGTTGGAAACAAGTCTCCTCCCATGGTTTCTTACAGAATGCATCAGTTTTTTTTTCTTTCAGGGTTTCCACTGTATTTTTGTGAGTTCATTTTGCCCTCTCAACCCTTTCAGGGACTGTGGCAAAGTTGCTGCCATCAGCATGTTTCACAGTGGGGATAGTGTGTTTTTGATAACCTTTTAGTGTAACATGGTGTTTAGTTTGATGGCCAAAAACTTAATTTTGGTCTCATTGGACCACAGAACCTTCTGTTAGGTGACTTTGGGGTCTCCCATGTGCCTTCTGGCAAAGTGTAGATGAGGTGATGTGTGTTTTATTTTAAGAATGGGTATCTCTGTGCCACTCTCCCATAAAGCTGTGACTGGTGAAGCAACTGGGCCACAGTTGCTCAGAGTTCTCATAGGCCTCTTGGTTGACTCCCTCACTCATCTTCTTCCTGCACAATCACTCAGAGTCTGTGGATGACCTGATCATACAGATATACAGCTGTGCCATTCCCTCTCCATTTCTTAATGACTAATTTAATTGGAATCCAAGGGATATTCAGTGACTTGGATATTTTCTTGTCTCCATTCCCTCCCTTGTGCTTGGTATATTGTTTTGTCTTCACCACACATTGGACCTTTCATATTCAGGCAAGTTTTTTAGTGCAGTCAACTGCAACCCAAGACAGATGATCTCCATTGAATTTCATTGAACTAATTCTGTGACATCCAAAACCAAAAGACTACACCAGTGATGAATACTTACGTAATCAGTTATTTTGAGTTTTATATTTGTAATAAATTTAGACCACTTTGCAGGTTTCTGTTTTCACTTTGACATTAAAGAGCCATTTTCTGTTGATCAGTGTCAGAAAAGTCAAGCAAATTCCATTGGGATTCAATGTTATATAACAATAAAATGTGGAAACTTCCATGGGGCCAAATGTGTTCTATTGACACAGCAAAAGTGAAATAATTAAAAAAAAAAAACACTGAAAAAATCCCATTTGTACACTCATTTGTGTGAAAATGATAGTACACCCTTACCTCAATTACTGCATTAAGTGCCTAAAATTAGAGCACCACAAGGAAGAGGCCTGTCTCTTGAGCTCTTCACTCTATACACCATTGACTCTAAATTTAACTGCAGGTCATGTCAATCGCAGAAATTCTGAGATGATTGTGTATTTATGGTGTGTATTGGTAAGGGGGATGAGACTGAATATAGGAGTCAAAAGGAGACCTGGGGACAAAGGGGACAAATAAAGTTCTGTCTATCTATCTATCGAACTAAAAAGTGTTTCATGCCATTTATAGTCAATCACTTCTCTGTTCAAACACAATCTAACCCTAACCCAATCTAGCCAGGCCACCAATCACTACCAAGAACTAACCTAGACATGCTGAGAGAAGTATCTAAGGTTTGAAAAAAAAAATAAAAGTTACACAGTGAAAAACACGTGATGCTCAAGAGATACAGGAATCAATGAGAGGCTGAAAAGTGAAACGGAAAACAAATCCAGTCAAACACTGGTTGTGTGTTAACAGCTTGGCTAATTACAAATAATTATCCAGTGTGAAATGAATTAGCATGCTGTACTGACTGTTGCCTAGCAACAGGAGAGGCTGCTTGCCAAAAGAGGTGTGGTTATGCGTAACAGCAGGCCCAGGGCACGACACTTTAATCCTTTTTTTCTGAGTGCATGGCATGAAACATAGGGAGAAAAATAAAGATTTCTTCAGTGCATTTAATCTCCAGCTGGAGCTCTGAAGATAGAAAACTGGCACACTATGACAATATACAGAACTGCTACTATTCCATCATGTGGATACATTTTGATTTTTTTTACTCTCATTAACAATTTATTTACTATTTATTTATCATTTAGTTATTAATCTTTCTTCTTAGGATCGAGTTACAAAGGTCAGTCACCATTCTTCCTCTTTGATTCTGACTTGGCTGGTCCAAAGATATCAGTGATTATTATTATTATTTAGTTGATGCGACTTACAACATTTGAGATATAATTAGTTATTGCTTACTCCTGCGCCAGGGAATTCTGGGTCCCCTCTTGCGTATATATGCATATATATATATATATATATATATATATATATGCATATATAAATATATATATATATATATATATATATATATATATATATATATATATATATATGCATATATAGATATATATATGCATATATAGATATATACATATATGTGTGTGTGTGTGTGTGTGCATACATATATTTCAATGGTGGGAAAAAGTGTGTTAACAGTTGTTCGTATGACAAAAGACATGCAGGTCATGATTACATTACATGATATTACAATAACTAATAATAATAAAATCTATATTCTTATATATATAGAAAGACAGGCAAGGCAACTTAGAAAATTTAGGAAACTAGCTGGGCCATCTTCAAAAACCAACTGGGTTTACTTCAAAAGGAATCAAAAAAAAAATCAACAGCAGCAGGTGGAAAAGAAAATCGCCTCTTGGGCAATGCAAAAGAATACGCTCTCAGCTCTAAGGAAAATAACAAGTTGTTGTTGGGAGCTCCGTCCAGCAGTTCCCTCTCATGAGTGAATGATGACTCTGTCTGGGTAGCTGGGGTTCTTTACAGAGGGGGCGCTGGAAGAGGAGGGGCTGAGGATGCTCAGTGGGTGGCTTCTCACAACTGCGGGGAGAAAAGGAGAAGAGAACGTTAGTGACACTACCCCCCCTTGCTCCAACGGGTCATCACATACCTGGACTGAGCATGTGAAGAGAACCTCAGATGCGCTTGTGTGACTATATATATATATATATATATATATATATATATATATATATATATATATATATATATATATATACACACTAGGGCACTTTGCGCCTGCCACTTTGCGTTCCTGCCACTCGCGTTGTGAAGGGGGGCAAGAGGAGCTGAACACAAGTTAAGGAGATGCGGACGAATCAGCTGCTGTCTTTCTGCTCCTGCTGCTGATCTGCGAGTTCTGCTTGTCGTGCTGTGCGTCGATCATTTAAAAGCCTGTACAGCAGCTGTCCTTTGGTCTCACTGCTTTGTCTTGCGGGACGTTAAAGTGTCTCTCGCGGGACGTCCTGGCTGATTATTACTTTCCTTATTTTCTGAATTTGCACATAGATTATTATTGTTCTCTTGCGCATCCTTTTTTGCCTCCTTTTCTCTCCAACGCTTTCATGTCTCTTTTTGATGTGCTGCTCTTTCTTCTTTGCTTAATCGTTCATGTGCCATCTAGAACATATAACATTTTTAACTCTTTCAGGGCTGATGTTGACTTTTGTCAGAATTGAGGGGCAGAGAACAATAATCAGCTGTAAGCAACAAAACTCACCGTTATTACGTTTATGTTTGACTCTCTTTGCTAGAAGGAAAGTTATGTAGCTTTGTTGATTTGACCTCGATTGCCTACGAGTCCATGAGTAGCGAAGAGCAAACAGCATCTAAAATGGCATCGACATCTGGCGAGAGACCAAAGCGAATGTGCAAAGCAAAATACTCCATGGACGTTTTACGTAATTTCGTTGAATAGGACTTGTCAGACTCCGAGTTTGATGCCAGTGATCTGGAGATGGATATCAAAAACGAAAGTGAGGTACCGGCATCATCTGATTGGTCCGCAGCTGATTGTGGTGTTGAACACTTTTGTGCAGCTGATGCGCCTACACCAGCGTTCCCCTGGGAGGACCACCACTCTTGATGACAAGAGGTACAAACCATATTGTGTCACACTGTGACCGCCACTGCCGCCCACCTGCTGTACGAAGACAGCCAGCCCACTGTGCATTCCTGTTGACCACTGAAGTGTCCCCGCACAGTCACTGCTGCCAGACACACTGAATATGCGCCAACAGCAGCCACAGCACGTAGCAGCAGAAGTTTTATGTTGATTTATGTGTGCAACCATTGCTTTGTGTACTTTTCAGAAAACTGAGTTTTTTAGAAAAAATATTCAGCCCTCAAAGAGTTAAGAGCTGGGAGCACATGAAGTGTGTTTGCCAAAAGCATTCCAACAACTGCGAAGTTAGATGTCCGTGAACATGTTTTAAATTGTTTGTAAGTAGGGCGTGACAAGCAAAAGTCACCATGTCACGGGTTTGCTTCGTAAGATTATAATGTCTAGTCTTGCGTGATATCAAAGTGACTCTCTGAGATGATCAATCTCACCCAAGATTTTTTAATATAATAGGTATATATATTGTCATGCTTGGGTCACAGGATTGCACAGAAACACAGGAGACTGTAGAGACAGGAACTTTATTCAAACACTTCAAACAAACGTGTCTCTTTCAGAAGTAAAACGAGCCCAGTGTGCAGTTAGTTCTCGTTTTAAAAGAATAGGCAAACATTAAAGGGGAGCACAATGGGAGCGGGACCCGCAACAGGAACAGAGGATGTCTGGGGGAGAGAGAAACAAAGCATTCAGCCAACAAGGACAGTTGCTGTTCAGGCTTTTAAGTATGCGTACCACTGCGCGAGAAACATATCACACGACAGAGCAGCCGCAAGTAAGGGAGCAATGTGAAGGTAGTCTATCAGCGTTTTTAAGAGGAGCGTCCGTGTCTTCTAGGGGTGCGTTCAGCACTCCTGCTCGCAGGCGGCCAGGGTCCATGCCCAGTTGGGACGCCCCTGCCCACTGTATCCAGGGGGAGCAGCCCTGGACAGTGCAATACCTCTCCTGGACGCTAGATGGCCGCCCCCCTGGGTTGGAGCGATGCCTTGGTTTCCCACAGGGCTCCATGAGAATTGGAGTTGGGTGTAGCCCTGTTGGATCCTGCAGGCACCTCCAGGGGGTGCTGTGTTTGGGACTCTTGAGCCCGTGTGGGCAGCCTATCTATCACACCTGGAAGTGCAGCCGGAACTCGGTGATCAAGCACCTGGAGCACTTCCGAGTGAACTATAAAAGGAGCCAGAGACCACCACTCAGCGGCCAGAGTTGGGTGGAGGAGGACAAGGTTGCCTGGGAGGAGTGGTGGTGCCTGAGAGGGGTAGAAGAAGAGTGCTTTGTTTACATGTGTGCTTAGAGCTTGGGACTGTGTTGTGTCTGTGGGTACGGGAAAGATGTAGCCCACAGACAAAGAAAAATAAAAGTTTGTTTATTTTACACGTGCCTCCTGTGTCCAAATAGTGTCGGGCAACATACAGTATAGTGTCTTCTTAATATATATGCATGCTAGTGGACTGTAGGGGGTGCTCACACATTGTCAACGAACCCAAATCATGACCAATAAAAAAAAAAGGGATTTATTAACAAAGCAGATGAACAATCAAAGCAAATACCCAAGAAACACATAAGGGTTGAAAATAACAAAAACCTAAACCTTCTGGCCTACCTATTTACTTCTTGGTTAGTTCTCTTCTAGTCTCTTTACCTGTGGATCAATGACTGCCTCCCAGCTCTAAGCCCCTCATATACTAAATGAGAAGTGTCTTTAACCTTGGATCCAGAAGCCTTTTGGATAAGCAAGTATTTCCTGGTTACCCGGCCATCTTTCAAAGATCCGCCGATTCCTTGAGGAGCTCCCCTTAGAGGGATGTGGTTTTCCTGTCTTCTCCAAAACTCCTGCAAATCTAACCTTCACACTTCACAGAGAAATAATCATAGATACTTAGAATATGATGCCAACAAATGCGTTGGTCAGCAGTCTATTTAGGGACATTCATATTTTGAAGACAATACTTTGTAAAACAGTCCTTTGATGCACTGGATCCCCGTAACTTTGGATTGTGTTATTTTATGTTAACGTGGTAAATAGTGACTGCCCAGCTATGATGTATTTGAAGAGTTCCTGTCAAACCTTTTCTTATGTTCTTATAATAGCATGTCTCTGGTCATACCTTCCTTGTGTTCCTGTCCACTCCTTTTTATGTGCATATCTGCCTCTGGCCACACTATCCTCTTGACTTGCTAAGAGTATCTGGCTGTTGCCCTATGCCATTTTCCCTTTCTGCCAGTGTTTTTATGCAGACTGCTGAATTTCACTTGGCTCAGAAATGGAGTTTTTTGTTTCAGTGCTTTCTCCAATCTTATTGTTCTTGTCTAAATCTGTCATATTTGATTTCCTTATTGATTTTGTTGTCTTTAACGTCTTTGGATTTTGACTTTAGTGCCTTTATTATTGATTACATCCTTGACTTATCTTTTTTTGTTAGTTTTAATGATTAGATACTGACATTTACTGATTTGACTATGTTTTGTTATTCCCCTGGCTATCAGTCTCATTAATCTAAACCCTGTCTTTACTTATGCTGGTATCTGTTAGCACTCTGTGAAGAAGCAAAGTCAACTATCATGTCCTCAAGAGCCCATGTATGGTAGCAAGTGTAGCAAAGATTGCTCAAGTAAAAGAAAAGATTTGTTTTTGGCAGAGCTGAAGGTTCATAATTTTAACACATGCACAAAAACAATACACAAACAAGTGCAAGAAGTTGCTTATAACACATAATTCAGTGGTCTGTCTACTACTGGATTAATGGCAATGAAGCAGCAGATACTGAAACATCTATGTTTATTGCTGAAAATACTGCCAATAGAGAACAAACAATGGGACAAAACAAAGTTCAAAGGAACAAATAAAAGCAAAATAAACCTTGCTGCCCTTTTCTATGGTTGCTTCCCCTGGCCTAGTCCCATGCACCGCTCAGTGTCTTTGTTGACACTGGCCTCTTTCTCCTGCCAGTGAGTCTTCATCTAAACCCTCCACATATCTCTGAGATGATGAGATGTCAAACTCACTCTCAGGGTGTCTACTGATAAAGCCATAGGATCAGTGCAAAGGTCAGCTGTAGCATTGAATTAGGGTTAGGGTTAGTAGTCCTCGAATATGCCACCTTCTGCTTACTGTATGGGGTCTTACTGCATCCTGACAGTCCTTCATGGAGAGTCCGGCAAGCCTGACATTATGATTTTTGAATTTTAAACTATGCAGATTTTAGTTTTGTACTTGTTCTTTAATAACCTTATCAGATTTTATAGTTATTTTAATTTCATTTCATAACACTCATTTCAGTGAGATCATTTTTGTTTCGGTGGCCATCTTGGTTGTGGATTGATGGACCATTTTGGATCACTTGACTCTGATCTGGTGACTTTCGGTTTTGCACAGAGATTATTTAAGGTAGTCGTATGCTATCCCCGTCTCCAAGATTCTGGATTCCTACAGAAGACCTAAAACATTGTCACAAAAGCAGACCACAGACATAAAAAGGTTTAGGGCAGCCCATATATTGTGCCTTGGCTGCAAATGGGTATAAATTGTTGGTGATGTTCACAGGTTTGAGTCCAGAACACAACTGAATGTAATAGGAAAAGATGGCGGCTTTAAAGCCTGAGATGTCATTGGGACCGGAAACCGAAAGTGATGTCATCTGTACCGGAAGTGACATCATCGCTGGCAACCGAACACCCGAAGAGAGTTAGTGCAGCTGGTCTGGCGTGATAGTACTATTCTTAAGGCCTTTCAGATGTCTCCCAATCGCACGTGTGTGACACCGTTCATGGTGCTTCGAGTGTGTGGTTAAGTGTAATGACTGTGCAAAAAGAAAGCTATGAATGGTTTTAGATAAACGCACTGGCAGTGAAGTCAGAAAAGAAATTTTAAGGTCTTTGCCAGTGAGAGAGCAAAAACATATTTCAAACATGAAGCAGAAATCAGGGACAAAAAGGACATACCAAGAGAGTCGGGGGCCAAGAAGTTGAGTACTATTTATTAGCCAATACGAGAGACAAGAATTTAGTTAAGAAAATCAAAATTAGTCAAAACCAAAAAATTAAACTATTATAATAATCTGCACAGCAAGCTTTTAGAAGTTATCTGAATGTTCAGACAATTCAGAAATGCACAATGACAACTTTTATCCCATGGCAACAATGATGTTATGCAATGTACACTTCTGATTGTTAAGTCTAGATAAAAACAAGCAACTGCACAACACAAATGGCAGAAAAACAATATTGTGTCATGATAGAAAGAATTCAAAAAATTAAAAATGACAGATGATTTTTTTGAGGTAACGAAATGACTAGGAAAGATTAAAATAGTGTCTAATTATATATATATATATATATATATATATATATATATATATATATATATATATATATATATACAGTAATCCCTCGCTATATCGCGCTTCGCCTTTCGCGGCTTCACTCCATCGCGGATTTTATATGTAAGCATATTTAAATATATATCGCGGATTTTTCGCTGCTTCGCGGGTTTCTGTGGACAATGGGTCTTTTAATTTCTGGTATATGCTTCCTCAGTTGGTTTGCCCAGTTGATTTCATACAAGGGACGCTATTGGCAGATGGCTGAGATGCTACCCAGCTTACTTTTCTCTTTCTCTTGCGCTGACTTTCTCTGATCCTGACGTAGGGGGATTGAGCAGGGGGGCTGTTCGCACACCTAGACGATACGGACGCTCGTCTAAAAATGCTGAAAGATTATCTTCACGTTGCTATCTTTTGTGCAGCTGCTTCCTGAAATGACAGGCTGCACGGTGCTTCGCATACTTAAAAGCTCGAAGGGCACGTATTGATTTGTGCTTGAAAAACAAACTCTGTCTCTCTCTCTCTCTCTCTCTCTCTCTCTCTCTTTGTCTGCTCCTGACGGAGGGGGTGTGAGCTGCCGCCTTCAACAGCTTTGTGCCACGGTGCTTCGCATACTTAAGCCAAACAGCCCTATTGATTTGTTTGCTTTTCTCTCTATCTCTGTGACAGTCACTGCTCCTGACACGCACTCCTTTGAAGAGGAAGATATGTTTGCATTCTTTTAATTGTGAGACGGAACTGTCATCTCTGTCTTGTCATGGAGCACAGTTTAAACTTTTGAAAAAGAGACAAATGTTTGTTTGCAGTGTTTGAATAACGTTCCTGTCTCTCTACAATCTCCTGTGTTTCTGTGCAAATCTGTGACCCAAGCATGACAATATAAAAATAACCATATAAACATATGGTTTCTACTTCGCGGATTTTCTTATTTCACGGGTGGCTCTGGAACGCAACCCCCGCGATGGAGGAGGGATTACTGTATATATATATATATATATATATATACTTCCTTAGAAAGCAAACGTCTTTCATCATCTGCAATAAGATGCTGCAGATGTTCTATCAGACGGTTGTGGCGAGCGCCCTCTTCTACGCGGTGGTGTGCTGGGGAGGCAGCATAAAGAAGAGGGACGCCTCACACCAGGACAAACTGGTGAGGAAGGCAGGCTCTATTGTAGGCACGGAGCTGGACAGTTTGACATCTGTGGCAGAGCAACGGGCACTGAGCAGGCTCCTGTCAATCATGGAGAATCCACTGCATCCACTGAACAGGATCATCTCCAGACAGAGGAGCAGCTTCAGCGACAGACTGCTGTCACCGTCCTGCTCCACTGACAGACTGAGGAGATCGTTCCTCCACCACACTATGCAACTCTTCAGTTCCACCCGGGGGGGTAAACGGTAACATTATGCAATATGACTGTTATACCTGCCTTGCACTCTCCACCTTGCACTTTTTAACTTGCACTGTGTTTTTATCACTCTTTAATTAATATTGTTTTTATCAGTATGCTGCTGCTGGAGTATATAAATTTCCCCTTGGGGATTAATAAAGTATCTATCTATCTATCTATCTATCTATCTATCTATCTATCTATCTATCTATCTATCTATCTATCTATCTATCTATCTATCTATCTATCTATCTATCTATCTATCTATCTATCTATCTAAATTAGTACTAAGAGTAAATGAGTAATAGATGCATTATTGCAGCACCTTTACTAAAGTGACACCAACAAAGAGACATTGAGAGTGATATTGAATTAGTGAAGGAAATTACCTTAATGGACATTAACATGTTTACATTTTACTAGTTCTGTCAGTCGTCTGATTTAAACCCCCATTACTGGCTTGGGCCCTATGTATGTTCAGACCACAGTCACATTATATACAGTACAGGCACAACCTTTCTAATGTGGGGTTTTTCTTCTTCTTACCACTTTTCTCTCTTGGCCTTGGTATAAGTGAACAAGCATTTTCATCATGATTGCAACAGCTAAGTCTTTCTCCAAGTTATGCTCTGAGCTCTATCAACTATATCAAATTAATTTGTAAAAATGAGATACATTTAAGTAATGTGTCACTGAAATAAAGTAACATCTACTGTAAAATAAATATACAGTAAAATCTACTGTATTTAAATCATACCGTGCAACAATGGCTGAACTGATTTTCACAAAATTTTGTATGTGCTTTGCCATTAGTCTAACTTAAAACATAAGCTGTTATTGGACACACAAGCTTAGGATGTGCCTCAGGAGTATGAGGTCGAATAAAATTAAGGGGAGGAATCTGAATGTAATAATAACTCAACACAGTTTCCATTTGCTTTAGAGTGAAGGACCAATGATGCCTCTTCCACCAGGAATGACAGTCACTCCGCTTCTGACCCACGAAATCCACACTCAGAGAGTACAGAAGTCATCAGAGTGCAATCCTTAATCCACGAAAACATCACTCCTGATGTATCCTCACATTCTTTTTACCATTTTTTTCATACCCAACCCAACGGGATGCTACAGGGGGATCACCTGCTGGTCTTGCAACCCTATGTTTGTTTCATTGTGGTGTTTTGCACTAAATAGTGTATTGGGAACAGGAGGTGTAATAGGAGGGGTGCCCCCAAAAACCAGTGTGCATAGGAGGACTTTGTTATTAGCCTGCACAAAGTTTTGTGCCAACTAAAGTTCTCTAGATCTAGATAGGGAGGGTTACCTATGATATCTGTCTCTTTTTCCAAGTCATAAGGAGTAGGAGATGTGGGGGCAATGCTGACCTTAGGAGTCCTTAAGGTTCACCCATAAGTTCCAAATCTATGGTCCTTGCACCTGGTGCTGAGACTTTAGCAGGTTTGTTTTACCTGTTACAAGCCATTGTCCCATTAACCTGTACTTAACATCCCTAACCCTGCTTAGCCCATCAATGATACCAGGAAAATGTAAGAAATTAGACCAAATTAATATTTAAAGGGTTTAACTTATTTATTAAGTATAACCTTGTTATAAAGTACAACAATAAAATATTGAATGCAAAATATAAGTCCAAAAAAGTAATATTTTTGCATTCATTCGCCAACGATGACACAGATTTAGACCTTCCTCTCTATCGTCAAAATATTCTGTGTTATTTTACAAATCTCAGTCTGTTTACATCAAAAATTTACTTCTGCTCCAAATTGTTCTGATCCTCCTACTTCTTATTTAACTTTTTGTTCCACCCTTGACTTTTCCTTCTGAGATGGTGTAATACTTGAAATAAACAGTTTCTTTTTTATATCTGACAACCCATAAAACATTTCAGTAAAATATGCATTTTTTTCATAGCTACTAATTGCTTATTTTTAATTACATGTATCCTAAGCTTCACACAAACTAATATCTAAAGGGCATGGTTATGATTTAAATTCTGTTAAATATTTCAAAGCATAATACTGGAATTATAATATGGTTTCATTTTTTTTTTTGTCCATTTCCACACAGGAAACTGAAAAACTGCTTAGGTCAAAATTTCAAACTGATTACAAAAAGAAAATAAAGGTGGCTTTGTCTAGATCTGAACAGAGACACTACAGAAAACTTCACAGTTCAAAAGTTGGCTAACACTTCAGCTTACACTCTTAAAAATAAAAGTGTCAGAGTGGTTCTTCAGAGCAATGCCATTTTTGGTTCCCAAAGGACCCATCCACATGAAGGTTCCAGAAAGAACCTTTATTCATTTAGATAGATAGATAGATAGATAGATAGATAGATAGATAGATAGATAGATAGATAGATAGATAGATAGATAGATAGATAGATAGATAGATAGATAGATAGATAGATAGATAGATAGATAGATAGATAGATACTTTATTAATCCCAAGGGGAAATTCACTAGATCCATAACAGGCCCCTTACAGTACATAAACATGTTGTCACAAGTATTACTCAGAGTCATCATAGAGGTTTGGGACAGCCACCCATATGTTGTATCCTGGCTGCAAATGGTTTGAAAATAACAAAACAGATCTTTACAGATCAGAGTCCACAATTGAACTGAACTGCTAAATTAAGATGGCAGCTTTAAAGGCCATTGGAGGAAATGATATCGTCAGGGCTGGAACCAGAAATGACGTCATCGGCGGCGGCGGAACCGGAAGTGACATCATCACTAGCACTAGAGCTCGGAAGTGATGTCATCGGCAGCGCCAGAAACTGGGCAGGATTTCACAAGAATGGTCTGTAAGGGATTGAGAGAGACAATTAGTGCACCTCGCCGCCCCCTGGTCAGGCATGAAATTACTATTATTCAGGCCCTTTAGTTGTCTCCTATTTGTGTAACAATGTGTAGATGGTAACAGATTTGTGAAGGACCTGAGTCTACAAGGTTTTGAATGTACTGTAAATTCCTATCCAGCACCCCAACCTTGGCATTATCAGAAGAACAGGAGAATTTAATTCCATTTTATTGAAATCTGCCTTTTGTATCAAATTTTAACAAAGCTGCAGTTGCTGATCTTGCCACCTGATCACGTCAGATTACACAACTTGAAATCACAAGGTATGTCTAATTATGCAACAGATGACGACTTTCCATTTTGAAAGTATTGTGAATTTGCACCGTTTTTTTGACAGTCATTAATGGGCTACATGACGGAACTGATGCCCATGTGAAGGTTTACAGCTGCAATCTTAAAAATGAAGATGCCAGAGTGGTTCTACAGAGTGAGGCTATAGGGCAGGGGTCCTCAGTCACAGTCCTGGAGGGCCGCAGTGGCTGCAGGTTTTTGTTCTAACCCTGTTGCTTAATTAGAAATCAGTTCTTACCAATAACTTCATGGCTTGTCAGTGCTTTAACTCTGCCATGTCAGGTCATTCTCATATCTTAGATTTTCTTCCCATTTCTAAGGATATCATCCAAATGATTTGAAGGTGAAAATGGATGAGTAATTCTCAGTCCTTCCCTTTTTTCTCTTCACTTTTCTTCCAAGTATTTAATTAAACCGAATAGAGCATGATAGATCCACACAGGTATAAATGGTAACAAGCAAAATTGAGAAATGCTGGTCTTTTTTGTCATTTGCATGTTATTGATAATTAGGAGCAATTAAAAACCAAGAATACAGATGTTTAAGCCTAAAATAAGCAATAAGGGTTCAAAATCATAATGAACGAGACAACTAAAGTGAAGCAAAAGTGTTACTTGAATAATAAGTGCTTCTTATTAATCAATTGATTTGGAGCAAATACCTGCAGCCACTGTTGCCCTCCAGGACCCTGATTGAGGACCCCTGCTATAGGGGAACCATTTTTGGTTCCCAAAAGACAGATCCATGTCAAGGTTTCAGGAAGAACCTTCATTTATTTTGATTCATAACAGGCTTCATAAATAATTGTGAATGGATAACAGATTTGTGAAATATATTTACATTTATTTATTAGGCTGACACCTTTATCCAAGACAACTAACGTTTAGGATACAATTGGTTACATTTCTTTTGGTTGTCCAATACCAAGTCAAGTAAAGTCAAGTTGGGGAGCATGCACTGGTACAGTGCATTGCCGCACCCACTACACGACGAAACAACTTGGGATCCCGGTTGGCGACCCACCAGGCAAACACGCGGTTCAGTCCCACCCTCTGAAAATGACCCTCTATCTGCCGCAGCCAAGTGTTATGTGGGCGACTCCTTGACTTGGTCCAGCCACTCAGATCCCCAACAATGAGGATCTTACGAGCTGGATCACCCTTAGGAAACGCACCACATGGCCGTCGTGCTGTAACTGATGCTCCCTCACAATGCAGATAATGTGCCTCAATTGGGACTCCATGAGCAACCACTCATTCGACACAAAGTCAAACCAACGGTACCCAAGGATTTTCCGGAGAGTCACATTACAGAAGGAGTCCAGTCTTCATCTCAGGTCACTGGATAACGTCCATGTCTCGCAACCATATAGCAAGACAGGAAGCAGCAGGACTCTAAAGACTTGAACCTTCGTCCTTTTGCATAGATATTGGGAGCGCCACACACCCTTTTCCAGCGACCTCATGACCCCCCATGCTCTCCCAATCCGTCTACTGACTTCATAGGAAAAGTCACCAGAGACATGAATGTCACTGCCAAGGTAAGTAAACCTCTCAGCAAGGTCAACACTCTCTCTGCAAACAGACACACTGCTGATGGCTGTGCCCAAGAGGTCATTAAAGGCCTGATCTTTGGTTTTGATCAGGACACTCACTGGCCCAGACACTCAGACTCCTCACTCAGTCTCTTAAGCACCCTGATCAGAGCCTCCATTGACTCCATGAAGATCACAGCATCATCAGCAAAGTCAAGATCCATGAATCTCTCTTCACCAACAGATGCCCCACAGCCGCTGGACCCCACGACCTTGCTCAACACCCAGTCCATACAAGCATTGAACAGAGTAGGAGCAGAACACACCCCTGACGAACTGCAGAATCAACTAGGAAAAACGCAGAGGTCCTGCCTCCACTCTGCACAGCACTCACAGTACCAGTGGGCCTTAATTTTAAAAGGACTTTGGCTGCTACACAACTGAAGGCTAAGTCCAACTTTTCATAATCTGTTTGTGTCCTGCTAGGCAGCCAACCATACAGTAAAGATTTCTTTTTTTCCTACATATTTAGAATGTTTTTTTAATACAGAAAGAACCAACTTCATATGCAAAGACCCTTTCCCCCAATTAAATGGTGCCTTGTTGAACAGTGGAACCACACAACCCAGTAAAAAACCATAAAGTGCCATTAAAGAATCATTATTTTTAAGACTGTAGGTGCTCTGTGTAGTGTGGCATAATAAGACCATTTGATCCACTGGTAAAATTACTTGTTAATATGAGTGAATTTTCGGGTTTTATAATTAAGCATACTGTAGTCAGATAAATATGTCTCACTTAAGCCACCTCTGCCCGCTCTAAAGTGAAATTGTTTTATTAGGCCACATTGCCCAGATGAAGAGCCACTTTACTGATGATTTGTAAGTGTCATCAACACCAAAAGAAGCCCTTGTTAAAGTCTTGTTATGTAAGAGTACATAAGTAATAAACGCATTTTTGCAGTACCTAAACTAAAGTGTTACCATTTCTCGTTTTGAATGCATTTCCCCAATAAAATTTTACAGTATGCAAACTAGCTCAGTGATGAATGCATCTGTTCCACTGTAAGAGTTAAGTCTGATTAGTGGCCACCTTGTTATAATAAATAGCCCACAATGCAGTTATTCCTGTACTTTAATCTTATGTTCATCTTCTAAACTTTTCCAACGCTCACATTTTTCATGCGTGTGATAATGACAAATGTGCTGCTGTAAGCACCCTCTAAAGCAATGAATGTGGATTAAAAGATAAAACAGGCACAGTATCTTATAATGACAAAAAAAAGGTACATTTTTCAAAACAAAGTCAGTACATTACGTTTGTGCGCTTGGCTTTTTATGTATTGCAGTCCCTTTTTTAGTATCCTTCCATTTCAGTTGGCTGTCTGCTTGAATTAAGAACCATGTTAATGTTCTTTGCTGCCTCGCCGCATGAATCTTTGTCTCTGCTAGATGAAGCACAAGTCAATGTGTTCAGGTGTTTTGTACAAAAATATCTTGAATCATGTGACCTGGCATGTAAAGAATATAATTCAAGTTATTTATGAGATCGCTTTTCATAACGACGGTTTCGAACATTGTAGTATTTTGCTGCTCCCTTTTAAGAAGCAGTATATGGCAAGGGCAGTGCTATATAAGAGTTTGAAATCGAGCCAGCGTGTGACAAATTTATCTCAAACAAGTCACCCTGGGGTCACTACACCCCCAGGATGATTCATCCCCAAGATTATTACGCCTGTGGGACATGTTTCTTGTAGTAATCAATCACGAAGACAATTCACCGTGTACCTGGGAAATTTCATTCTAAGAAATAGCACAATTCTACTCCAAACCAGTCTCTTCACTAACATATCAAAAACAGTAATCGGGAATAATAAAAGCCATCTAATGCACAAATAGTAAAAAATCTGAATTGAGAATTAAACGACTACTATCCTTTCATGGTTTAATAAATCTAGGTGTTTAAATGTCACAATTTATGTTTTACAGATTGAATATCTATCTATCTAGTTTCACGTCGTCAAAATAAATGCCCTGATCAATTGAATGTGGCATAATTCAGGTTAATTAGCTATTTCAAAATGATAGGGTGCCATTTCTGTGATGAAAACGGTGCATTATTAGATACAATTGTGCAGAAACGACTTGCAAGCAATCACATTAAATGCAGTCAATGCTAGCAAAATTAATGTGCATGATAGTACTGAGGTACAGGACAATGAGCCGATGCTCAAAGGAGTGAGGGGTGCGCACGTCTACTTCTTAATGACTGGTACAGGAACCTAGTGAGGAAGCTTAAATATCTCTACATATCACTGAGGTATATACATAGGAAACATTAAAACATAAGAAATTTGACAAACAAGAGCAGACAATTCAAGCCCATTTGTTTAAGTGATAGTATCTCATCCATCTCAGTATCTCATCCAGATACTTCCTAAAGGTTGTCACGGTTTCTGCTCCATGTCTTGCTAGTTTGTTCCAGAGTTTCACAACTCTTTGCCTAAAGAATAGCTTCCTGGCTTCATTCATAAATTCATTTCCCCTTAATTTCCAATGATGTCCTCAGGTAGATGATTCTCCCTTAAGCTGAAAGAATGTTGCTTTATCTACTTTATCAGTGCCCTTGAGGATTTTAAATACCTGGATTAGGTCCCCTTGCAGTCTCCTCTGCTTGAGACTAAACAGGTTTAATTCTCTAGAGTCTGTCACAGACGGACATGTCCTTAAGTCCTGGGATGTACTTGGTTGCTCTCCTCTGCACAAGTTCACATGCTGCATTATCTATATAGTAGATTCAGAAAGTATTCAGCCCCCTTCACTTTCTGCAGACTGCTTCTATGTCGATTGTTCATTCAGGAATGACATGACATTTTCAACATTTCGTCTTTTTTTCTGCTGTTTAAATAATGCAGTTATTATCAGAAGTTCTAACAAGACATTCACAGACTTTGATTTTATCAATGGATGCTCTGCTTCTTAATTTCTGAGGCTACAAAGCATTAAGCATTCATAAAGCATTCATGTTAAATCTGTTCTTTTGCAGGTTAGGTTCAGAGCATTTGTTGCCCCGGTAAATGAGACAGATTTCTTTCTGGATCAGGCAAATCCTGAGCCCATTCCTAAAAACAGGATTAGTGAGTTATCCCTATTTTTGGCATCACGGATAACATAATTCTGGCTTAACCCTTTCAGGGCTGATGTTGACTTTTGTCAAAAGGAGGAGTTGACGATGGTAATCAACTGTAAACTGTGACAAAACCCACCATTACGTTTTAGTTGGACTCTCATTGCTAGAAGGAAAGTTAGATTCATTGGTTTGACAGAGATTCCCTGCACTCTTGTGAGTAGCAAGGCGCACACAACGGCAAAAATGGCACTGACATCTGGTGAGATATCAAAGCGAATGTGTAAAGCAAAATACTCCGTGGACAACATTGTTGCCTATTACCTCTGAACTAGACTATGACTTGTCGGACTCAAGTTTTTGATACAAGCAATCGAAGATGAACGTGAGGTACCAGCTTCAGCTGATCGGTCCCCAGCTAGTCGTGGTACTGACAGTGTTCGCCAAGGAGGACTGCCACTTAACAATGATAAGAGGTAGAAACCAGATTGTAATGCACTGCGACCGTGTCCCAGCCACACAAAGACAGCCTGGCAGAAAGCAAGCCGCACATTCTTGTCAAACTGACAGCCACAGCATGCAGCAACAGATGTTTTATGTTGACTCCTGAGTGAAACCATTGCTTTTTGGAAAAAATATTCAGCCCTCAAAGAGTTCTGTTCCAGAAATGCAGGTTTGGCTTAACCAAGGTTTTCATGAATTAAAATTAGCCCTATTTCAGTGAATCTCAACTAACTTTAAAGGGATTTCACACTAATCCTGTTTTGTGGAACAGACTCCAGATTTCAAAAGTTATTTATACTATTATATATATTATATATAAACGTCTACGTGTGTGTGTCCGGCCCGGAAGTGAGAGGTGGAGTTGGGGTAAGGGCTCCACCTCAGTGAATACAGAAAACTTGTTTAGCCGCTAATAACACAAGCGAGACGAGCACGTCGGCAAAATGAAACCTCTGAAGAAAGACAAAGTCGCTTAGCCGCTAACATTGGCAAAACGGTATAACTTTTACTTTTCCTCCTACCTGATGCAAGCAGGTTGGCAAATCGAATCCTCCTAGGAGAGAGACAGTCAGAGTAGTTCCTTTCAATTACCTGACATCTCTACATTTCAGTTTATTTTCTGACGATTTCAAGTTTCTAGGACCCCAGGCTTTTTACATCATGGGCTTACATGGCTAGTATAATATATTATATTATTATAACAAGGCTAAAGAGCTTCTGGTTACTGAATCTCTGCTCGTTCTATGTACTTTGATTTCATGGCTAGCATTTTGGATTGTTATAGATTGGTTTGACTTTCTGGTTTTTGACCCTGACATGCACTTTTTGAACACGTCTCATTCTCCCAGTCCTGTTACAAAAAATCTTCCGTTTCTTGCTGAGAACAGAACACTCATGTTTGGGGTCTGCTAGGCCTGGAAGCCAGCAGGTATTGTTTGTAATTAAGCTCAAGTAGGTGAACCTCTTCTGGGCTGACCAGTAAAGTTTCTAGTCTGCTTTTTATTTTGGAAGCCGCACACCCACCTGTTATGTTTGTAATTCCATATCATAACAGACTTGTATATTTTGCATTATAGTATTTTCCTCTTTTTACAAGTTGGATAGGTACACCTGTCAGCAGAAAGATCCTCAGCAGTTAGTCCGATCTATTGAAATGGCCGTGGAGTTGTACACACACGTGTCTGTGTGCTCTGTGGCTTATTCCTGAATGTGTTACCAGTACAAATTGCGATGGTTTGAGTAAACCACTATCACACATCACACACACCCATTTTACAAAAAATGTAATTATCAAAAATGATTGTTTGGTCAAATAAATAAACAGTTAACGCTATCCAAGAAAGCACCTGAATGTTACGCCATGTATACATTTTTTAACTTGTTCAAAAATACTTACTTTGCAATAATTACAAAAAGTAGACAAAGAAACAAATAAAATGTTGTAAAAATGTTTTCTGTCATTTAAGTATTGTTAACAGTACTTATGAACTTTTTTTATAATTTCAGTTTTAACATGTTAATTTATGTAAATGTATATTATGAACAATTTATGATATTTCACTTGGGGTTATGATATAAATATGTAAGGGTATGGTTGTGATGCTACAAAAACGTAGTTATATTTTACAGTTCTGGTCCTCAATGTAAATATCAAAATCCACCCATGAATGTGGAGTCTCATATTTAGATGTGCTGGATTGAGTGAGTGCAAAGCCATCTAGGTTTTATATTTGTAATTATTTTAGGCCAATTTGCAGAGTTCTGTTTTCACTTGGACATTAAAGAGTCTTTTTCTGCTGGTCAGTGTCAAAAAAGCAAAAGTAAATCCATTTTGATTCAGTGCTGTATGCGAAAACTTCCAAGGGGTTAAATAACTGTTTAAAGACACGGGTATCGCTTTTGTGTTATAGTGTAACAGCTACCCTTAAACTTATAAAATTAAATACAAAGAAACAGAACTCTTACATTTAAGCCTTAAAGGTATTTGAAACTCATATATATAAAGTTTCACTTTAAGCCATTAATGCCGAGATATGTTTTATACAATTTCCAAAGGGCGTTGGAATAAGGATAAATTGTTTTCCAAAACCCTTTATAGTCATATGCCTAATTATCCAGAAATATAACATTTTGTGCCTAGAATGGACTGTGCAGCTTACATTGGCCAATTATTATAATCTTTTATTGACAAGAAATAACAGGATTCTTGTAAATAATGTCACCTATTTCAAAAAGTGAGAACATATATTTATCTCAAATTAAGAAAAATGACAATCATAAGGGTAACAGCTTAAGGATGAATGCAATTATATTGTGCCTAATTAAAAATAAATAGCTTGCTTATAGCGTTATCTATCTGGAAAAATCCCAGGAGCAAAAAAATCTATAAATCAATATGCCTTATGACCTATTATATCCTCCACTGAGACCTTGATTTAGAGCTGGTTCATTGGGAGGTATTAAGGAACATTTTAATGCTAATAAGAGCTTGGCCTCTTCAAACCTGCATATTTTGAAGATCTATAAAAAATGTAATAGTAAGCTGACTCCCTGGAGACAAAGTCAGCTCTCAAGTAAGTATGGAGTTTCATTTAATTCTTTATTTAGAGATGCAAGCCTACTGGAATGAAATAAAAGAATTGTACTCAGCTGGCACATCTCTTAGGGTTTACCTGCCACTTGCCCCTCCATGGGGTTGTTTTGCCTGACACCCCATCTAACATTAGGAGATAAGTGGATACTGGAGTACTCTAAGAAAGCCCATGTGGACACTGGGAGAAAGTATACACACCAAACAGATAGGTCTCTAGAGCTTTGAAGTGTCATTGTTTGAAATGGTTGTCATTCTAGACAAATTTATCTTGCTTTCTTTTACAAATAGTGCTCATCAAAACTAGCTGGCTCAATGTGCTGAACAGAATTTCAAAGCAGAACATGATCATTTGCACAGGGTTACAGAAAAGGCAAATCAGTGGCATAGGACAGGAAGAGGGATATAGGAGATATTGAGGAGCCATGGGGAGATAATATGTAGCAATTTTCTCACTACTCAAAGAGGTTTACATAGTGAGTGAGGAGCCACTTCGACCACAAAAAATGTTTAGCATCAACCTGGATGATGCGCCAGTATGCTCACCACACATTAGCTGTTAGGTGGTAAAGAGGTGAAAGAGATTAGAGACAGAGGATAATTAGGGGGCCAGAATGACTAGGCCATGAATGGCAATTTAGTTAGGAAAAATCCTACTCTTGAAGAAGAATGCCCAGGGATCTTTCATGATGTCAGAGAGTTAGGACCTCAGTTTTATGTCTCATCTGAAGGATGGTGCCATTTATACAGCAAAACATCCCCATCATTGCGCTCGGCATTTGGATCCACATTCAGACCACAGTGTAAAGATCCCCTGCTGTCCTCGCCAACACCTCCTCCAGCAGCAACCAAAGCTTTTCCTGGTTGGTTTCCCATCCAAGTAGTGGCTGAGCTTGTACAAGCTTAGCTTCATGTGGGTTACCTGATCTGAAGTGCATCTGGTGTGTTATATATGCAGTGGATTCTCCATTATTGAGAAGACTCCTGTCAATAATGGAGAATCCACTGCATCCACTAATCAGTATCATCTCCAGACAGAGGAGCAGCTTCAGCGACAGACTGCTGTCACTGTCCTGCTCCACTGACAGACTGAGGAGATCATTCCTCCCCCACACTATGCGTCTCTTCAATTCCACCCAGGGGGGTAAACGTTAACATTATACAAAGTTATTGTCTGTCTGTATACCTGCATTGTTATCACTCTTTAATTTAATATTTCTTTATCAGTATGCTGCTGCTGGAATATGTGAATTTCCCCTTGGGATTAATAAAGTATCTATCTATCTATCTATCTATCTATCTATCTATCTATCTATCTATCTATCTATCTATCTATCTATCTATCTATCTATCTATCTATCTATCTATCTATCTATCTATCTATCTAATTAGTAGCAAAGCGCCAAATACAATTAGTACACATGCCAAATAGGGAATATTAGGCTGGTATATGTGCAATGAGCACCGACAAGGGGAATTCTTTAAAGGTGACAGAATGGGACAGAGATGCCTTAGAGGTCTGAGTGAGACTAGAATAATTCATTTACATGCAAAAATGGAAATGCAAGGGGTTGTAAAATCCAGAGAAAGGCGACAGAGTAAAACGGATGCCATGGAGGACTGAGGAAGCCAATACTACACAGGAAATCGGAGATCTCCTATGACATGCACCTAACATGACAGGTATCAACTGACCTCTTAGTTTCTTTTCTTAATGGTGTAGATAGATAGATAGATAGATAGATAGATAGATAGATAGATAGATAGATAGATAGATAGATAGATAGATAGATAGATAGATAGATAGATAGATAGATAGATAGATAGATAGATAGATAGATAGATAGTGTCACAGGTGGCTGGGTGTGGTCAGCAATCAGCTGCCTATTTAAAGGTCCGCCTCCCGATAATCAAGGCTAGAGTCGGGTGAGGAGGCGGAAAAGGTCGGAGAAGGAGGTGGGCGAAGAGAGCCCCATTATATAGTGTGTGGAAGAGAAGAGAGGGGGCTGAAGGAAGCCTGGACTTTGGGACTGTGGGGAATTGGAGTAAGGTGCACTTATTGACTTGTATATAGTAGTTGTATAAATAAACGTGTGGTGATGGCTTGTAACGTGTCTGCCTGTCTGTGTCCGGGTCGTCTATTCCACAATAGATAGATAGATAGATAGATAGATAGATAGATAGATAGATAGATAGATAGATAGATAGATAGATAGATAGATAGATAGATAGATAGATAGATAGATAGATACTTTATTTGTCCCCAAGGGGTAAATTGAAACTCTACAGAAG
Organism: Erpetoichthys calabaricus; assembly: GCF_900747795.2. NCBI lineage: Eukaryota > Metazoa > Chordata > Cladistia > Polypteriformes > Polypteridae > Erpetoichthys > Erpetoichthys calabaricus. The sequence goes on along the minus strand of NC_041400.2, from coordinate 19,300,228 downwards.
CTCAACAAAAATGTAAATATACAAACCATAACCCCCAAACATACACAAGAATTTCTGGCTTGGATAATTAGAGAGCTGATGTCGTCTGGTAACAGGTTTGTAGGTGGAAGTAAAGTGTGGTCTAGTCTTGTAGAGCCAGAAGTATATTATATACATTGGGAGACAACCATGAATGAATTTTGCTCAAAACTGTGTGAGAAGAAGTAGACGGCTCACTGAGGGTCACATTTCAAAACCAATCCAATGCTTCATAATGGTGGAGCTCAAATTAACCTGGTCTGATAGACAGCAAGCTTCTGATCACAATGAACTGTCTACAGTTAAAAAGTCTCCTAAAAGGACCCTAATTAAACAGATATATGTGTATTGTGTATTCGAAGAGCATATTGTATGTGTTAAAAAGTAACATAACCTGTTGCAAGGGAAAAACCTTTCTGTAACATCAGATTATACTGGAGCATCTGAAGACATCAATGGATGAGTGCTAAAAGTGAACAATACATTGTCCAGGTTGTTGTGTGTGCTCTCTGCTGTTCAGTTACGGCAATTGTGTCAGAGCCAAAGTAAGGTTTAAAGAAGTGACAGCTATAATCTGAAATGCAAATTATGCATTTGAAGTAAATGTTGTGTCACAATTCATCAAAAGGAGGTGAAAAGAACTGCTTTTAAGGGAGATGATAGCTAAGACCCACAGGAGATGCAGATTTCAGTATTCAAAGCACCTGAATCAAGAAATCTGCCTAACGACACCAGAAGCACAGATGAGGCTGCACAGCATCCATTTTCTGACTGCAAGTCTAAACAGATAAGTAAGTTAACATTACTAATTGGAAATGCAAACATGCTTTGCCAGCATATAGGCCCAGTGTTTTAGACCCCAATGCTTATCTAAACTCTAGTTGCCTTTGTTAGTGATGCAATAGTCAGAATGACTGAAAGATATTGTGCCAGAAATAAATGTTTCTCAAATGCATGGTGCCAAGATAGCTGTAGTGAGGCTGTCTCTTTTGTTGCTGCACTTAATACAATGCACAAAATAATCATTCAGCTTCAGTTACCTTGTGGTACTGAGCCTCTGAATTGATAACAGCAATTTTAGTTTTTTAATTACTCTTAGCGTTGAGTTTTTTGTTGAACTTCTTTTGCTCTCTCCCCCCACAACCTCAGTGTTTTAAAGTGCATGGACTGGAGGGATTGGGTGCAGGTGTTTTCGGAAGAAACCCTGTGGGGGTAACCCTGTCTGGGGCAGATATCAATGCTATTCATTATAAACTTTTAAACATGTTGTCTCCATATGTGTATTTTCATTTTATAGATAGATAGATAGATAGATAGATAGATAGATAGATAGATAGATAGATAGATAGATAGATAGATAGATAGATAGATAGATAGATGATAGATAGATACTTTATTAATCCCAAGGGGAAATTCACATTATCCAGCAGCAGCATACTAATAAAAACAATATTAAATTAAAGAGTAATAACAATGCAGGTATACAGACAGACCATAACTTTGAATAATGTTAACGTTTACCCCCCCCCCCGGGTGGAATTGAAGAGTCACATAGTGTGGGGGAGGAACGATCTCCTCAGTCTGTCAGTGGAGCAGGACATTGACAGCAGTCTGTCGCTGAAGCTGCTCCTCTGTCTGGCGATGATACTGATTAGTGGATGCAGTGGATTCTCCATTATTGATAGGAGCCTGCTCAGTGCCCGTCGCTCTGCCACAGATGTCAGACTGTCCAGCTCCGTGCCTATAATAGAGCCTGCCTTCCTCACCAGTTTGTCCAGTCGTGAGGCGTCCTTCTTCTTTATGCTGTCTATATAATCTCATAGCTATATAAATAATATGCTGCCTATATAATCTCATAGCTATATAATCTTATTTTGTCCTGCGAGACTAGGTTTGGTCAGATCTGGGCAGTTGTGCCACAGGTTTTTATTTAAAGGCATTGACATAGAGCAGGTCCAGCTTGCTGTGTCCACAAAAGGAACATGCTGATAGGAGTTTGCTCCTTCCACAGTACCCTGGTTGAAGTCACCAGCATTATAAAGTCAGAATGATTCATCATTAGAATGTTGGTAACAGTGAACTATTTCAGTTGCTGAATTAAACATTATGATATAACTCACCTCTCTAGCTAGTAACATGGACAAATGTAGTCTGGATTACACATATCAGTTGTAATTGTAATGGGCTCACTTTGTACTGTTGCTCATTCACATAGATAGAAAGAAATGTCAAAACAAGCTACACAGCTGGTACCTGTAACATCTCAACAGTCTCATTGTTCGCATTGTGCCCAACATATTCCACTCTAGGGACCTCTATGGAGAGCTGCTTGCTGAGTGGGGCTGTCTTCATTTCCAATCCATTACTTCAACCTAGTTTCACCACCAATCAAAGGCTTCACAATACCATCCTCTTGTGCTCTTAAGGGACCACCGCTAGTCAAGGAATTGAGTCATATAAAATCTCTTATGTGCATAGATAGCCCCAGAAGTGAATTCTTCAAGAGTGTCAAAGTCAGAAAGATGGACGATTGACAGGATGTGAGGAAAGGTCCTCCACACTATAGAGTGTTCTAAAGTCATGTGTGCGTTGGGAGTGCCCCAGCTGCCAAAATAAATGAGTTGTCGCAGAGTATTGAAATCTGGTAAATTATATGGAGCACTTTAAGATGGTGCATGCGATTAAAAGTGTTATATAAAATAAAGAATTGGTTGCTGGAAAGAGAGATTCTATTTCAGTTAAAATGAAACCCTTCAGGCAGAGCAAATAGCCTTGAAGGTGCCTTGAATGCCTTGTGTCTGTGGTTGCCCCAATGGCTTCTAGATGCCTCTGTAAGGCCAACGTCACATTATGTGACTTCTATTCATAGGATATGTGAGACTTGCCGACTAAAGTTGCTGATTTGTCATTGGACACTGTCAACTTACATGATTGACAATTGATGTCGATGCTTCTAGCACATTTATGCTCTCCCCTTTTTCTGACAGCTAAAAGCTTGCTGTCTGATGGAGCCGGTGCTCTTAGAAGGGTTAGAAAGTATGATGAGTTTTTCTTTTTTTCCATTCTGTGGTGGTGCGTAAAACTTGAGACATCAGAAAGATGAACTTCTCTTCAGTTTGTGATGTCCAAAGCTACTATGTTCCTTATTTCTCATTGCTGCATTACAGTATATGCCTTGTATTTCCAGATGAGCATTCATTGGTTGTCAGCTCTCACGCACACAGAGCCCACCCCTATGACTAATGACAAAATCAAAAGGTTGAGTTGAGTTGTGGACTAGATGTCACACTTTGCAGATTGCTTCATGGGAAGGCGTGCCTGCCTCCAATTTGCTAAGATCATGTAAATGGTGGCTATTGCTATAAAACGTCACAAAAGTCATGTAAAATGGACTTAAGTAGCAACTGTGGAATTCCACTTTTGCACTCTGAATCATGGCAGTGTTTCTAGAACTCTGCTTAAAATAAACCCTGAGATAAAGTGAAAAAGCTTCCTATTAGTGTATCAGAGAGCATTAGTGGTAATAGCGTTGACTTGTCAAAAGGCACAAATCGCAAATTAAGGTAGTCATGTCCTAGCAAATAGGGCTGTTTGCTAACAATAACAGGTTCTCCTAACCACAAAATGGTGCTGCCTGCAAAATCTAAAATGGAGTCATGGTAATAATAACAAGATTATGTTAAAAATAGAACTTTCAAAGAAGAAATCAACAGGGCAAAAATACTACAGAAACATGTTCTGCAGCTTTAAAAACCCCCTACATAATGACGCAACTGCTGTTAACCAGTTCTTGGAATTCATACCACATCCCTGAGATGTGTTTGCTATTAATAAAAGACATTAGTGATAAGAGTAAATGGAAAATGTGGGTCGTGACACACTCTGGGTTCACTGGAGGTAGTAGTGGAGGACAGAATGAAAACAAAACTGATGGCCATTGTGAATTTTGCTGCTCATCCTCTCTGTGACACACCACCATTGATTTTAAACTATCTATCTATCTATCTATCTATCTATCTATCTATCTATCTATCTATCTATCTATCTATCTATCTATCTATCTATCTATCTATCTATCTATCTATCGTAAGAAAATAGAGAAGGAAAAAGGTTTGGGGATCCACCCCATAATATAGTCAACAGCAATGATCTCTCTCAAAAAAAATGCCAGAGTAATGGCTTGTGTGGAGTCCAAAACTGGACTGACTCGTAAGATGAGGTGGATAGGTGCTGGGCAGGAAGAGGCAGGTCCAGGAGGAATGGGGCGAAAGTGAGGTCAGCTGGGAGGCATGATAAGGAAGGGAGTGCAGGAGCTGGAAGTGTTTTAGCTGGGTTTCCCTTCTGACAATCTGTAGGAGAAGGAGAAGAGATGTTAGTGCATTTCGTCAACCCCTGACTCCGCGTCTTACCCTTAGTTGAGCCCTTAGACTGCCTCCCAAGCACACGTGTGTGACATTTTCTACCTATGATATAGTGCCTTATCTATCTATCTAAAAAGGCCCGTTTAGAGCCTTAACTAGAAAAGTTAAGGCATCCGTTCACAGACTTATCATTTATGGTGTGTTTTGTGCATTCATTTTGACTCATAAATAGGATATGCAGAGATGTCATAGATGGGAAAAATGTTTCAGCTTTTCATAACTACTGAATGAGTATCCTTCAAGGCCTCTCAGATAATTTGTAGTCTATAAACGAAACAGAATGAATCAATCATGACGATGATTATGCTAATAGCCGTTGTCTAAACAGTATAATTTTATTACTGCTCTAATTTACCACTTGTAATACTCTTGATTGCTAGGAAAATATGTTGTGTAAGGTTTTCTATGCTTTTTTGTGTGCTATTTTGCTTACATTAATTCCAGGAAATAAATTCCCATGGTGATGTTTTATCGGGAGAAACTGTAAGAATAAAAAACGTGTAATATTTTCCTTTTGCCTTGATTCCACAAAGTGCCTTTTAACTGTTTGTGTGCAGATTTCAACAAGCTCACCTTTTTGTATTGCACAAGGAATCTGCATTTGGTGTTTACTCGAAAAGACTCTAAATATTTGTGTAGTTTTACCAATGTTAGTTCTTTATGTCAAGTGTTAAGAAATGGAATCTGTACTGTAGTGGAGAAGTACTGGATAAAGTTAGAAGAGCTGGAGTTTACTTTTTATATTTTATGAGAAATAGATGCAAGATAAGTAAAAAAAAAACAGGTTTAGTTCAAAACATGAATGTTATATTAACACAATCAGTATTTAACTTAGTGAAACAAATCCATTTCTGAATATGTACACACTGTAAATGTTGTCTTTTTGAATTTTCACACTGTAAAAGATTCCTTTATTCCTCCATTCTGAGCACAGCCTGTTCTCGCCATCCTGAGAATGTAAGTGTTCACATTCTGATGCCCTAGTGCTGTCTCCCATTCTAAGGCTATGTTCACACTACTATATTTTCATTTACAAACATAGACATTATTTTCCTTTTTTGCCTTTTGTCCACACTTCCCCAGTGATTCAACTTCTAAAAACAGAGACTAATACTCCCCAAAGCCGTGAACTTCTGAAAATGCACTGGTGAGGCCTCATCTGGAGTCCTGTGCGCAGTTTTGGTCTCCAGGCTACAAAAGGACATAGCAGCACTAGAAAAGGTCCATAGAAGAGCGACTAGGCTGATTGCAGGGCTACAGTAGATGAATTATGAGGAAAGAATAAAAGAGCTGAGCCTTTTCAGTTTAAACAAAATGACATTAATAGGAGACATGATTGAAGTGCTTAGAATTATGAAGGGAATGGTACGGTGGATTTAGACTGTTACTTTAAAATGAGTTCATCGGGAACATTGTATCGGTCCGGTGCCACTAAGATTCACACCATTGAAGAGACAGTGATTTTTTTTTTTTTTTTGGTGAAGATTCCAGGGACGCACCAAGCCTTGGCCCGACCACCCACACTCATAAGCAGAGACAAAAAAGCAACCAGTAATAAAACAGCAATTAAAGAATGTATTAAACAATAATAAATGAAAACAATGATCCCACCTCCATTCCCTCTTACGGTGATGTACAATAAACACAATAACAAACCACTAACAAAAATCACACACTATGAAGTCCATGAAAACGGCAATTGATGAAATGAAATGATGGTAGATAGTCCAGTGATCAGCACGCAGTATATGAATGTAAAGGTCAGTAATACCGGTATTTCCTGATGAGATGATGGTGTATAAATGGAATCAGGAGTGCTCCTTTCTTCGCAAGACCCAAAACAAATCCTCAGACAGTCCTCATAGCAGCAGGAAGACACCAGACAGTCCATACACTCAAAACAAGAGGCGATCCCGGACAAAACAAGGATCCACAGGTATCAAAACGGAAGGCAGACAGACAGGCAACTCCAGACATGAAACACAAAAGACTTCTTCTTTTTGGCATCACTGGCCCCCTTTTAAATGTCGCTCTGGCCTCCCTGTACCCAACAGCCCCTGCAACCCTAAGTAGGTAACCAATAAGAGCCACTGCAGGGACTCCTGGGAGTTGAAGTTTCAATCCCCAGTAGCACCGCTACAACATGGGGACATCGTTGGAAACCTGCTAAGGATAAATTCCACACAAACATTAGGAAAATTTTCTTCACACAGAGAACCATAGACACATAGAATAAGTTACCAAGTAGCACTGAAGCTCTGGATCGTGCTTGTCTTGCAAACCAAGTAATGCAGTACGTTTTTAATTACATCACTATTTGATTGCAAAACAGTGCATGAATGAACGAAATTAAGAAGAAATAGAAGTTCTAGAAGTAGATTGTAGAGCATTGTCATGATCAATCTTTTGGAAACATTTTTCTTCATTGTTATGGTTCTTTATTATTACTGTTATTTACCATTATATCATTTTTCATTGTAATGCCATTAAGTTTACTATTTTTCACGGTCGCCATTATTTTGTGACGGTTTGCTGAAGACTATGACCATATTGTTGATGGCTACAACAACCATTGCCAAACAAGTGACTTGACATCATCTTGCATTGTGACATCCCCTCTGGTTTAGATGGAGTAGCACATTACCTGATGTTCAAGTTTTTGAACTCACTCAAAAAACAAGAAACAAAACTTTGTGATTGTTACAGTTGGGGAAAGTGTGGACTGCTTTATAGCATTATTTTTGACTTTAGAACTTCATTTTGGTTTTTTTGCAAACTCCATAAAGGTAAACATTAATTTCTTGGTTCTTTAAATCCATTTGGGCAAGCCAGCTTCCTCTTTGACTGTAATCAGCAATATTAAATATTCTTTAAGCAAAATGTATGAGTTAAAGTTAGATGTAACCATCTAAAATTTAGGCATTATCTTTAACAAAGATTTACTCTTCAGCTGCTTCACCAGCTTAGAAATCTTGCCAATTTAAGGTGGTTTCTTAAGATGTAATATCTTGTAAAGCTTGTTTCCTTATTTGTCTCAACAATAATTGATTGTTGCAATGCTGTATGGTCTGATTATTTTAATTAGATTAGATTAGACAAACATTATTAATCCAATGGGGAAATTTAGATGCCTACAGCAGCAGAAACATAAAAAAGTGGATATTAACAGGGTAGAGAAATCAATTGATCGATCAATCGATAAATAAATAAGTAAAAATAAACTTAACAAGTACATCAGGTGGAAGTACTGAATTGCCTGATAGCAGTGTGTAGAAAAGACCCCCAGAGATGCTTCTTAGCACACCATGGTGGAATGAGCCTCTGGCTAAAAGTGCTCCAATAGAACTGATCATGTGCTACTGTACAGTGGATATAAAACACTGCAGCAAGGACTGTAGCTATAGCTAAGCTTGAATAGTTTTAAATTTAATACATTTTGGAATGGAAATGGTGTCCTGCGGTGGGTTGGCACCCTGCCCGGGATTGGTTCCTGCCTTGTGCCCTGTGTTGGCTGGGATTGGCTCCAGCAGACCCCCGTGACCCTGTGTTCGGATTCAGCGGGTTGGAAAATGGATGGATGGATGGAATGGAAATGAAATGATGTTATTGGCAGAGAAAGAGACAGATGGGGATGTTATATTTATTGGGAAAGAATGGTCTGAGAAAAATGCAATTCTGTAAAACAAGCTGATTACATCTCACTGCAGGACACAGGATAGGGTGGAGTCAGATGTGGGTGGGGTTGGATGACTAAGTATTACCATATAAGAGAGATATGATATTAGGCGTGTATTTTTTTTTTCAGTTCCCTAATGGTGATATCCTAATTTATTCAATATGGTAGTAATGATATTGTTCATTTATTCGTTACCATACAAGGTGAGTCCTGTCCCTTGCTGTCCCAGCGTGAACACCTCCACCCCATCAATTACTCATTTCTTTGACTGAACACCATCTTGCATGAACCTCACTCACAACAGACCACTTCTCCTGTTTCTTGAAATCGAAGCAGGTAAGTGACATGAAAAGATAAAAAAAATAAAGGTAATTTAACTTATGTAGATATTTAAGGAAGATGGCTTGGTGACGCTTTATGCTCCAGTGACTAAAATGTGTCCTCAGTATTTCTGTTACACTAAACACAACCTCACGACTGCGTTATCTAAAAATGATAAAGATTCGATATTTCTGTAATTTATTGACAAAGCAACATAATCTATCATGTCCCAATGCAGCCAACAGCTTTAGCTTGAGACTTTAGCAGAGATTTAAAATCTTCACTTTGTGCTTCCATGAAAATTTTTATATTTAAGAAATTTATGCTGCAGTTAATGACAAACGAACAATAATCAACAGGAATGTTTATGTCTTTTCAGTTGGAATCTGCTGTCTATAAAAGCACTTTTAGCCAAATCATAATATTGTAAGATGGTACCAAAAACATACATTATGTTTTGTACACAAGTGCATGTAATTACATTTTACCTTTTTTTTAATATGACTCACTGTTAACAAAATTATGCAACAGATCAGTAGTGACTCCAGGAGATTATTAAAGGGTTGGCCTAAATTTGTCACAAATGGGCCCCATCATACATTTTATTACTGTTAAATAATGGTGCGACTCAAGCCACCTACAACTGAACACCAGCAAAACCAAAGAGCTGGTGGTGTTTTTTAGGAGACCCAGGCCCCTCATGTACCCCGTGATCATCAGAGGTGACTGTGTGCAGAGAGTGCAGACCTATAAATACCTGGGAGTGCAGCTGGATGATAAATTGGACTGGACTGCCAATACTGATGCTCTGTGCAAGAGAGGACAGAGCCAACTATACTTCCTTAGAAGACTGGCGTCCTTGAACATCTGTAATAAGATGCTGCAGATGTTCTATCAGACGGTTGTGGTGAGCGTCCCCTTCTACACGGTGGTGTGCAGGGGAGACAGCATAAAGAAGAAGGACGCCTCACACCTGGACAAACTGGTGTGGAAGGCAGGCTCTATTGTAGGCACGGAGCTGAACAGTTTGACATCTGTGGCGGAGCGATGGGCGCTGAGCAGACTCCTGTCAATCATGGAGAATCCACCGCATCCACTGAACAGTATCATCTCCTGACAGAGGAGCAGCTTCAGCGACAGACTGCTGTCAATGTCCTGCTCCACTGACAGACTGAGGAGATCGTTCTTCCCCCACACTATGCAACTCTTCAATTCCACGGGGGGTAAACGTTAACATTATACAAAGTTATTGACTGTTATACTTACCTCTCACTCTCCTTCTTGCATTTTTTAACTTGCACTGCATTTTTTATCACTCTTTAATTAATATTGTTTTTATCAGTATGCTGCTGCTGGAGTATGTGAATTTCCCCTTGGGGATTAATAAAGTATCTATCTATCTATACATTCATTTTAAAATACATTTTAGAGGTCCAGTCCTACCAATGTAAGCTGCATCTTTTTTTATTTGCATGTCTAATCTGAATGATTTTTGTTAACATGAATTTAAATCCACTGAAAGACATACCAGCCCATCATAAGGCAAAGATGCCCAAATAATATCCATTATAATGTTGACCAGTGAGCAGCAGCCATATATAACAGCAAACATATTGATTAGGTTTTGTCATATCGCATGCCTCATGTGTGTGCTTCCAGTCCCTGAATACACAAGAGAATCCATCCTTAAATACGTTATTACAAAAATGACAAAATCCCATTTCTCAATATCCCTCATCCCAGCCATGTACTGTACCTGTCTGTACCAAAGAGCCGAAAAACAGTGCACCTTACCGCCTATCCCAGATGTTGAAAACTTTAAGATCAATTGAGTTGGTGACTCATAAATATCACACAAAGCCGATCCTTTGAAACTTGGAGGCTGGCAGTTGTAGATTTTCTAGCATGGAAGTAGTAGCAATGATAGCACACCCCTTGCTAAAGTGAACACAGCTAGTGGCAGGCTTTTCATAAATCATTGGGGCATCAATGAAATTCAGTGCTGACATTAGACTCTGTTAAGTTTTGCATTTCTGTTTACTTTCTTTTGCTAAGAAAAAAACTTGAAAGTGTTGGTTGTTTGTCAAGACATCTTTCACATTTTCATCCAGCAAGATACAGTGGAACCTCGGTTCACAACCATAATTCGATGAGAAAGGATGAGAAAGTTTATATAATTGTTAGATACAAATTAAATTAAATAAATGGAGTAGCCATAGTTGAAAATAATCATTGTACGTGTTTCAAGACATAACATTACATGTACAGTGCACACCTTTTACCATTTATTAAACAAAGCAAACACTGGCATTGTGTAATGTTAATTAGAATTTTTTGCACGAACCTTCCGTTTTCTGTCCATAAATCATATAATTTTTAATGACTATTGTATTTTCCTTGTAAAATCAACTGGATAAATTTTAATTATACCTAACAGTCAGACCCTGGGGTCGTTACACTATTCCCAGTTAAACTGCTTTTCACATAAAAAAGAAGGAGTGGAATATTTAACGAGATAAGTAGTTGAAAACAGCAATTAATGTGAATGTTAGGTGTGTTTAAGGGAAATTAGCACACATAATCTACAGTCGGTATGTTCATATTTAAATGTGGAAAGATAACGTGGAAACTTATTTTATTGCTTTTGACATTCTTAGTAATTAGATTCTGGATTGTTGAAATGAATTTGCCAATTTGGTTAGCTATTTTTAGAGATGCTTTTCAAAGTTAAAGTTTTGTGTATTTAATAAAGACTAAGTTAAACCTTTATTAAGGATTTTTTTTATGCAATTGAAAATTATTGCTCAGAAAATAAGCTTTAACGTAAATCATAATATGGACTGTAAAGATTAAGTTAAAACTATTTTAATTCTGTAATGTTGATATTTCAGGTCCTGTTTTAGTTTAGGACTGCATAACACTGCTAACAGAGCCTAGAAAGGGTTTTATCCATGGTTCAAGTAAATTTTTATTTGATGTATTATTTGTCATATCTTATTTTGTATATTATGTTATTGATTATGAGTTTTATTTTTTAATATATTCTGGAAAAATGGAGAGATCTGGCCTCAGGAAAGGCATCCAGCCATAAACATCATGCTGAAACCTCTATTGGAGAAGTTTAATCCAAGACCCTCTGTAATGATTCAATGGTTTGTAGTTTATCTGCCAATCCACCTTGCTTAGTATCATCTGCAAACTTAACCAGCTTGTTACATATAATCCTGTCGAGATCATTTGTATATTAAAAATAGCAGCGGTCCTAGCACTGACCCCTGAGGGACACCACTCTTAATGTCAGCCAAGTCTGATAAGGTTCCTCGCACCATCACCCTCTGCTTCCTGTATCTGAGCCAATTCTGCACCCATCTAAAAACAGCATCCTGATCTCCCACTTATTTTAGTTTTATGCCCATACTCTCATGTGGAACCTTATCAAATGCTTTCTAAAAGTCAAGATAAATAATCTCATATGCACCACATTGATTGTACCCTTTTGTTGCTTCCTCATAGACTTCCAGCATGTTAGTAATGACTTTCCCTTGTCTGAACCCATGCTGACTGTTCACTAAAACTCCTGGACTTGACGTGCGTTTCTCAATCTTTTCCTTAATAATTTCTTCTATTAATTTACAAGTGATGCACGTTAAGCTTACTGGCCTATAGTTGCCTGCATCTGCACATTCACCTTTTTTCTATAACGGGATACTTGCTATTTTCCAGGCATTTAGAATTTCCCCAATGCACAGTGACTTCCTAAAAATATGTGTCAAGGGTTTATATACATACTCACTAACCTCCTTAAGAACCTGAGGGTAAATATTATCATATCCCAGGGCCTCATGCATAACGCCGTGCGTAGAATTCACACTAAAACATGGCGTAAGGACAAAAGCAGAAATGTGCGTATGCGCAAAAAAATCCAGATGCATAAATCTGTGCGAACGCCAATTTCTACGTTCTTCTGCTCCATAAATCCCGGTCAGCATGAACAGTAATGCACGTGCACGCACCTCCCCAACTCCTCCCAGAATTACGCCTCTTTGAATATGCAAATCAATATAAATAGCCCTTAAGCTCAGCGTTCTGTGAACAGGCAATGGCAAAAGCACAGGGGAAAATAGAAGGATTTCAGCAAATACCAAGTGGAGGCAAGGAAAAACATACTATTTGTTGGTTTAAACAGTGGTATAAACAACAAAAGGAAGTTGATTGAGCGACATAGAGTGTCGGAGAAACTTGAAAGCTCAAGTTCACAAAGTCGCACAGTGCCTGAAATAAAAAAGAAGTTGTCAGATATCAAAGTCGCCGTGAAAAGGCGAGTCATAGCCCACTGTCTGAGTGTCATATGAAAGCTTATTAGGGTACAGAGAAAAGAAAAAAAATAGGCACACAGTGGGAAAAAAGCTTGAAATGTCAACTTTAATCTCGAAATTTCCACTTTAATAACATAGTTTATTTTGTCATTAAAGTAGAACATCATAAACTTTATCTTAAAATCGTTTAATTTTCTAGTTTCTCAAATCCCATCGTGACTAAAGTAGCACATTAAATGCTTTGTTTTGTATTTGATCTTCTATGTGTTCTATGTGTGTGAATCACTACGAGCTTTCTCTACCTCCAACAGGACACAGAATCCATTACATTCATGATATTACAGCTCTCTGAATAATTAAAATACTGAGATGTATACGTGATATCATTTTCATGATGATAGGAGTTAAAGCATGTTATTAAACATGGGAACACGGTGGTGTAGTGATTGTTCTTGTCTCACGCAAGATATTTGCTGCACCATGCGCAACCTTCAATGAAATAATTTATTGCAGCAGTACTGTCTCTTTCAAATGTACTAACCCCCACCTCCTGTCCTTACTTTTCTTTCTCCAAATACCCTATCGCCACACAATCAGCTCTGTAATAGACGTTAAGCCATCTGTAAGCTGTGAACGCTGATTCTTCAAAACTTTTAAGGAACATTGAAATATCTTCATAGTGCGTGTTTAATTATTCTGTCCATCTATCCTTCCAGTGTCGCGTCAACACCAGCAAGAATATAGCACAAGGCAGGAACAATCTGTGAACGGAGCACCAGCTCCTTGCTAGCGCTGCGACACAGTGTCCTCACATGTTTAATTATTAACAATATAGATTATTTAAATTAAGTTTTATCTGTATAATATAATAAACATATTTTGCTACATTTCATCTTAAAAATGATATCGTCATCATATGTAAACACGCGCTTTATAAAGTGGCTCAGGTCTGCAATATTATAACTGTATTGCAAGTTTACAGTGAGGTGATTATACTTATGAGTACAAACAGTTCTTCAAGGAGCACTTGATGGACTGATTGAGTGCGTTTATAGTTCTTGGGATGAAACTGTTTCTGAACCGCAAGGTCCGTACAGGAAAGGCTCTGAAGCGTTTGCCGCATGAGAGCAGTTCAAATAGGCAGCATGGCAGAGGCAGCGTGTGCCTGATGCTGTATTCCGATAATTCTCTTTCCGATCAGCTGCTGTAGATCTGTGATTCCACACTTAGATACAGTGATATTAATACTCCAAGTGGTGCAGTGAGAGTAATATGGAAAAAGATGATCCACTGTGGCAACCCCTAACGAGAGCAGCTGAAAGAAGAAGAAGAAGAAGGTGCAGTGAGAGTAACAACACTAAAGCAGCTTTGTAATACTTTGGCTGTTCCGTGGACCATTATATTGTTACAGGTTAATTACAATCAGATGCCTTAAACTAATAAACAATATGCAGGTAATATCAGTGTATATGATAAATCTAAAAAAGAAAGGGAAACCACACTTCAACAAAAGCACTGCTTTGACGCTAGCGGAGAACTTACGTGCGCCAGGGTTTTAGCAAGTGTGAAAATGTGTGTCGCTTTACGCCAAGTTTAAGTTTCATACATAGCGATTTGAGCGTGGAAACATGAGTACGCAACATTTTTGTGCGTATGCACTGTTTATACATGAGGCCCCTGGTGATTTGATTTCAGCCTCTACAGTATTTCTTCCACTACAATTTCCAAATCACTCAGTACCTCCTTAGTAGTCCCTGTTATCACTGGGTGGTATCCACTTCCTCACATGGGAAGACCTCAGAAAAATGTAAGTTTAAAGCATCTGTTGTTTCACTGTTTGTATTTTAACATTAAACATATTTTGATTAATTAATGCATTCTATCAACCTCCAGATGACAAGAGCAGGTGTTAAAATGGATGCACAGACGGAATGGTGTATACTGTGTATGCTCCATCCTTGTCAAAGTATTGAAGGAAATACGTCTAGGATAACTTCAGGTAGTTTCTACTGTCAATGGTAAAGAATGGGATGTTCAAAAGACTGGGAGCTGACAGTGCAAGTTTCACAAAGTGTAGTAGAATTTATTGGAAAATGGGGTAGCACTTTAGTTGTGGTTTAACGTTAGCCCTGGATAAGGCAAATAAGTCAATAACATTTCATCAAGCCAGCCTGCTTTTTTATCTGTTAACTAATTAGTCTGCTAATCATGAGTAATTAAGCCGAGCCTGTAAAATTACCTGTGCTGAAAGGCAGCAGGCACTGTCACATGCATTTCTTCTTTACGGAACAGAGGCACTGGCCCAGACAGCTGCACTCCTTCATTGAGTGTGACTTATCTCATCATAATATCACTGGATTTTAGTACTGTAATTGGAGTTTATTTGACTACCAGGGTAGAAATTACATGTTTTGTCGTAATGATTAGATATGATAAGGTGTCTGCCTGGAAGAGGTATGGCATCCATTTTTCACTTTTCTGCAACAATTCATTTCATTTATCATTTGCCACTTCATCACCCCTTTGTCGTCATTCAACATTTTTCAGTTATCACTCATCATGGAACACTCATCACTCATTGCCTTTTTTTTTCTGTTAAACAAAATTACTCACAGTTGAGTAGTAAATGAGATGGTGGAGAAGTTACGTGGATCAAAGCAACATCTTTGGTTTATTTAAATATCAATGAAATGCTGCAGCTTTAAAGGATGTTTGTACTCTAGCCAAACTAGATGCTTATCCCAGCAATTTTCAATATTATTTTTGTAAAAGAACATTAAATTACATGAAAGGGATGGTAATTTGAAAAAAAGATGAAGCATCGTGCTGCACGGATGGATAAAGTATTCTGACGCCCCTTCGAATAAAACACACTCAGGAACCGCTTGTCCGGGGGAGTTTTCCAAATGCCAAGTGGAAATTGGATATGCTGTGATATAAACGGTGCTCTACCGCCGCCTGTTGTCTGTGTCACGGGGACACCTCCAAAATAACAAAAATAACCTGCTTTCATCCTATCTACCTCTTGCCTACTCTTTAACTGTTCACTCCCTTCTCAACCTGATGCTGTCTTCCTTTCGCTCCAACAGCAACTGCCACTTCCAACCACCCCCTCCCCTTTTCTCCATAGACCGTTAATTAACCCTGATCCCTGTCACTCAACTCTCTCTCTAGGGAGGTGCCCCGAGTCCTTACAAAGTGTGTTCCCCAAGACTCCACCCCAACACTGTTTCCGCTCCCTACAGCCCGTGCAGTGGCAAGACACGTTACACTATTTTGAAAAATGGTTAAAGGCCATATTTTACTTCTAATGGTGCGCATGAATTGTTACTTTTTTATTAATAATACATTAATATTTAAAAGGACAGCACAGTGGTGCAGCGCTTAGCACTACTGCCTCACAGCTGTAACTTTCTCATTCCCCCTTTTGCTTCTGGTCGTTGTCTGTATGGAGTTTCCATGTTCTCCCTGTGTACATGGGGGCTTTCCTCAGATTGAACATTAGTAAACATCAAAGAACAGCTGTTCCTATCAGTAAAGTAAAATGTGCCATCTGAAACAATATGTCTTACTTCATATGCTGACGACTGCCAAATTTATTTTTCCCTTAAGCCAACTGACTCCACCAAACCTCTCCTCGACTGCCTATCTGACATTAAGGATTGGCTGGCTGTAAATTTCCTCCACCTGAATTATTCAAAAACCAAGGTCATTGTTTTTAGTCCCGACTACAAACAGATTCCATCTTTTGGCCTCGACTCTCTTCCCACTCCAGTAACTTCATCTGTCTTTAATCTCGGAATCAAAATGGATTCATTCCTGAAAATGGATGCTCAAGTCAACAGCACAGTAAAATTCTGTTTTTTCCAGCTCAGGCGTATCGCCAAACTCAAGCCTATTCTGTCTAACCATCTCCTGCAATCAGTAATCCATGCATTTATTACGTCCCGGCTTGATTACTCTAATTCCTGCCTTTATGATATCAGCAAAGCCACTCTTTCTAGACTACAACTGGTTCAAAATGCGGCTGCAAGGCTTCTAACAGGCAGTGGCAGAGGCCAATATATTACTCCAATTTTAAAAACCTTACATTGGCTGCCGGTTAGATTGAGAATCGATTTTAAGATACTCCTCTTAACTTATAAGGCATTAAATGGTCTAGCCCCCGCCTATTTGAGTGTTTTGCTCCATCGATACAATCCCCCTCGCGTTCTTAGATCCACAGATCAGCTCCTTCTAACCGTTCCCAAGGCACGTTTCAAAGCTCGTGGTGAAAGGGCTTTCTCCATCGGTGCACCCAGGCTCTGGAACTCCCTACCCTTAGTGGTTAGGCAAGCCACTTCAGTTGCCACATTCAAATCACACTTAAAAACGCACTTCTTCACATTGGCTTTTAATTCTTAACTTGTTTCATTTTCTACTTGTTTTTTGCTATTTTCTCTATTTTATTGGATCCTCTGACCTGTTTTTAGTTTT
This sequence comes from Erpetoichthys calabaricus, assembly GCF_900747795.2. Taxonomy (NCBI): domain Eukaryota; kingdom Metazoa; phylum Chordata; class Cladistia; order Polypteriformes; family Polypteridae; genus Erpetoichthys; species Erpetoichthys calabaricus. The sequence continues at coordinate 19,283,000 of NC_041400.2, read as the reverse complement.
TAGTTCAAATTCTCTCTTAATGTTTGCTTTAATATTTTGTATTTAGTCCTGTTTGTTTTAACTGTACAGCGCTTTGGTCAGTTGTAATGCTGTGTTTTTAAGCGCTCAACAAATAAATATGGTATGGTATGGTATAGAATATCTGCTTACTTGTTACAAAACCATTTCTTTCTTCAATGATCTAACACAAATTTAACGTTTATTCTAAAAAACATAACATACAGTTATAACAATGCTATATATTTGTAAATACACAACTGCAAAAGAACATTAGTAAAACAATGTCTCAGAAAACACATTGTCAGAGGGAATAATAGGCTTGAGGGATAGAGATTTTTTGGGGCACCAACCCAGCCATCCCTATTTACTTCTTAGTCTAAACAAAAACAAATGCAAGATGGCATAAAAGGAAACAGAAACTATCGCTATGAAAATAAGATTGCTGCAATCACTTAGCCTTTCTGGTCTGGCTTTGGGAAGTCTCCGAGCTCCTTAGCTCTGGTCGCTCTGGGTAGAAGTGATGCCTCTTTCCTGGCGGTTGTGTTTTTATAGCCCAGGGACCAGAAGGGTCAGAGTCTTTGCTCTCACTGAATGGTTTCTCAGTACTGTGGAGGAAGGAAAAGACAAGACAGTTAGTGGCAGCGCCCCCTTTCAGCCCGGGGTGATAGCACATACCTCTGAAGAACTTGGGGGGCGATCCTCTGACACACATGTGTGACAATATGCAGTCCTTAACTCAATCAACTTCTCTTTTGTGCATTTTAAATTCTGACCATTTTTTATTGATTATTTTAAAATAATCATGCTGGGCTTTTGCTAATTAATGTCTTTGCTAAACTCCGATCCGTTTAAATGAATTAGGGGTTATATAATACAGTGTGCCGCATTTTTATTACTAATTAGCCCCCTGTTCTGGGTGAGGGTTTGGTATATTATTAGAAATCTTAATTGTTTCTGTGATATGTGGTATCCATTGTATATCTGACTGAAGAGGCTTTTTGTTATACTGAAATTTATTTTTTGTTGTCATTTTTTAAAACATCTTCTGTAATTCATAGATTTGGAACAAATAAAAGTTTTTGGGACTTCACCAGAAGCAGAGCATGACTACGGCGGTTGAATGCCTCCTTAGTAGTTCTACACTGGAACTTGTTGTAAGGCTAAAGATGTGCAAGTTGAAAAGGAGAACATTCTTTCAAAGTATATTGGTGGGTAAATATAGTAGACAGGTAGCCAATTATTTTTTGTTAGCCCCAAGGGAAACTAAAGTGGGTTTTTTTTAACATTAAAACAATCTGTACTAGAACAGGCCATTCAGCCAAACAAAGCTTGCCAGTCCTATCCACTTAATTCTTATAGAAAAACATTAAGTCGAGTTTTGAAGGTCCCTAAAGTCCTACTTTCTACCACACTGCTTATTCCAAGTGTCTGTGGTTCTCTGTATGATGAAAAACCTCCTAATGTTTCTGTGAAATTTACTGTTAACAAGTTTCATCTTCACCACCATGTTCTTGACAAATGCATTTTAAAGTCACAGTCTCGATCCACTGGACTAATTCCCTTCAATCATGTCACCTCTTAATCTTCTTTTGCATCAACTTTTAATCGTTCCTCATAACTCATCCCCTGCAGCCCTGTTAATCAGCCTAATTGCTCTTCTCTGGACCTTTTCTAGCTCTGCTGTATCCTTTTTGTAGCCTGGAAACCAAAACTACACACAGGACTCCAGATGAGGCCTCACCAGTGTGTTATAAAGCTTGAGCAGAACCTCCTTGGACTTGTACTCCACACATCAGGGCGCTATGTAACCAAACAATTTGTTAGCCATCTTAATGGTTTCTGAACACTGCCTGGCAGTCCACTAGGACTACTAAATCCTTCATTAACTTGTACTTTTGATTTTCAGAACTCCCACTTTGTTTTCAAACCTAACATTTTTACTTCCTACATACAGGTGCTGGTCATAAAATTAGAATATCATGACAAAGTTGATTTATTTCAGTAATTCCATTCAAAAAGTGAAACTTATATATTAGATGCATTCATTACATATAGACTGATATATTTCAAATGTTTATTTCTTTTAATGTTGATGATTATAACTGACAACTAATGAAAGTCCCAAATTCAGTATTGTGAAAAGGTGAAATACTGAAGGCACCTGGTGCCACACTCTAATCAGCTAATTAACTCAAAACACCTGCAAAAGCCTTTAAATGGTCTCTCAGTCTCAGAAACAAAACCCATTCAAAAATGTGGGGAAGATTCACAAAGAGTGGAGTGGACTACAGCTGGAGTCAGTGTTTCAAGAACCACCACACACAGACGTATGCAAGACGTGGGTTTCAGCTGTCGCATTCCTTGTGTCAAGCCACTCTTGAACAAGAGACAGCGTCAGAAGCGTCTCGCCAGGGCTAAAGACAAAAAGGACTGGACTGCTGCTTTCTGATGAAAGTAAATTTTGCATTTCCTTTGGAAGTCAAGGTCCCAGAGTCTGGAGGAAGAGAGGAGAGGCACAGAATCCATGTTGCGTGAGGTCTGGTGTAAAGTTTCCACAGTCAGTGATGGTTTGTGGTGCCATGTCATCTGCTGGTGTTGGTCCATTGTGTTTTCTGAGGTCCAAGGTCAACGCAGCCGTCTACCAGGAAGTTTTAGAACACTTCATGCTTCCTGCTGCTGACGAACTTTATGGAGATGCAGATTTCATTTTCCAGCAGGACCTGGCACCTGCACACAGTGCCAAAGCTACCAGTACCTGGTTTAAGGACCATGGTATCCCTGTTCTTGATTGGCCAGCAAACTCGCCTGACCTTAACCCCATAGAAAATCTATGGGGTATTGTGAAGAGGATGATGCAATACGCCAGACCCAACAATTCAGAAGAGCTGAAGGCCACTATCAGAGCAACATGGGCTCTCATAACACCTGAGCAGTGCCACAGACTGATCGACTCCATGCCACGCCGCATTGCTGCAGTAATCCAGGCCAAAGGAGCCCCAACTAAATATTGAGTGTTGTACATGCTCATACTTTTCATGTTCATACCTTTCAGATTGGCCAACATTTCTAAAAATCCTTTTTTTGCATTGGTCTTAATTGATATTCTAATTTTCCGAGATACTGAATTTGGGACTTTCGTTAGTTGTCAGTTATAATCATCAACATTAAAAGAAATAAACATTTGAAATACATCAGTCTGTGTGTAATGAATGAATCTAATATATAAGTATCACTTTTTGAATGGAATTACTGAAATAAATCAACTTTGTCATGATATTCTAATTTTATGACCAGCACCTGTATAATACTCTACATTTACTTAGATTAAATTTCATCTTCTGCAAATCTGCCCAAACATCTATGCTAAGTGTGCCAATTCACCTATCTTGGTATCATTTGCAAACCTAACCAGCTTGTTGCTTATAGATAGATAGATAGATAGATAGATAGATAGATAGATAGATAGATAGATAGATAGATAGATAGATAGATAGATAGATAGATAGATAGATAGATAGATACTTTATTAATCCCAGGGGGAAATTCACATACTCCAGCAGCAAAAAATATTAAATTAAAGAGTAATAAAAAATGCAGGTAAAAAACAGACAATAACTTGAATAATGTTCAACGTTTACCCCCTCTGGTGGAATTGAAGAGTCGCATAGTTTGGGGGAGGAATGATCTTCTCAGTCTGTCAGTGGAGCAGGACAGTGACAGCAGTCTGTCGCTGAAACTGCTCCTCTGTCTGGAGATGACACTGTTTAATGGATGTAGTGGATTCTCCATAATTGATAGGAGCCTGCTGAGTGCCCGTTGCTCTGCTACGGATGTCAAACCATCCAGCTCTATGCCAACAATAGAGCCTGCCTTCCTCACCAGTTTGTCCAGGCGTGAGGCATCCTTCTTCTTAATGCTGCCTCCCCAGCACACCACCCGCGCAGAAGAGGGCACTCGCCACAACCATCTGATAGAACATCTGCAGCATCTTACTGCAGATGTTGAAGGATGACAGTCTTCTAAGGAAGTACAGGCGGCTCTGTCCTTTCTTGCACAGAGAATCAGTATTGGCAGTCCAGTCCAATTTATCGTTCAGCTGCACTCCCAGGTATTTATAGGTCTGCACCCTCTGCACACAGTCACCTCTGATGATCACGGGGTCCATGAGGGGTCTGGGCCTCCTAAAATCCACCACCAGCTCCTTGGTTTTGCTGGTGTTCAGTTGTAGGTGGTTTAAGTCGCACCATTTAACAAAGTCCTTGATGAGGTTTCTATACTCCTCCTCCTGCCCACTCCTGATGCAGCCCACGATAGCAGTGTCATCAGCAAACTTTTGCACGTGGCAGGACTCCGAGTTATATTGGAAGTCCGATGTATATAGTCTGAACAGGACCGGAGAAAGTACAGTCCCCTGCGGCGCTCCTGTGTTGCTGACCACAATGTCAGATCTGCAATTCCCGAGACGCATATACTGACGCACAAACTTATATTACTATCCAAATGATTAATATATAATTACAAATTGCAGCGGCCCTCTCATGGACTCCTGTGGAATACCACTCTTAACATCACCTGATTCAGATAAAGTTCCTTGTACCATCATCCTCTGCTTCTTGTGTCTGAGCCAATTCTGCACTCAATCTACAAACAACACCCTGAACTCCCACCACTTGATGACCAACCTCTCATGTGACACCATTTCAAATGCTTTCTCAAAGTCAAAATAAAATATCAATACATTTATCATTTAGTACCTTATTTAGATACTTTGTTCCCTCTTTATTCATGTACCGACTATAAAAGAGACAGTGAAACTTTTAATGAAAAGGAGCAGGAGGTCAGGACATCGTCAGAAGTCATTACCAATGAATGCAAACCTACCAACAGTCAAGTTTAAAATGCAAAACAAAATTGAAAGGTTAAAAGTAATACCTGGAAGTCTTTTAAACAAGAGTTAAATTCAAACACCACATCGTTATTATCCAAATCTCAGATGCACAAGGGATATGTGTGTCATTCTTTATGTGATGACGGAGAAGTCACACATTGTGCATTCCCAGGTGATTCTGGGATAGATTGCCATAGCAATTGGTCCAAAAAATGGCAGTGCCCATAACAAAACAAATAAAGGACTTTGGCAATTATTTTCTGCTTTTTCCATTCAACATAAAATGAAAAACTAGTGTCATGTTATAATTTCTTATATTCAAAACTCCAAAATGGATGCTTACTTATTGAAAATTCATCCAGAAAAGCTATGAAAGATTAATAAATGCTGCTAATTATAACAGTTTTTCCCCCTCAATGTTTTTATATTACTAATCCCTTTCTTGTGCATGTTCTGGGTTTGGGGATGACTCTCTCTATATAAACGTGCAACGATTATGTGCAACGATTTTGTGTGACATTTTTATTTCAAGCTTTAAATCAGGCTTATTCTAAAACCTACATATATATGTTTGGTATCATTCTTTTCAGAATTTAGCAAGCTTTAATGTGATGTTGTCAGATTTTCAGATTCTTATTCTGTTTTTTAAATTATAAACTAAAAAATATCATGAACTCACGTCCCGCGAGACAAGACTTTGTGCCAAGAGATTTAACCATGCCCGGGGCCGGAAATAAAAGACAAAGAGCAGGACAGCTGCTGTACAGGCTTTTAAATGTTCGCAGCGCCGCACGAGATACAGATCACGCGGCACGGCAGCAGCAGCAGCAAGCAAATCAGCAGCTGATCGAGCAAAGAGGAGGTAAAAAAAAACTGTATTTGTTTCCCATTGTGCCACTGTTTAAGAAGAGGTTTTGGAGGAGCGACCGCATCTCCTTGGGGTGTATTCAGCCCCCCTATTCACAACGCGAGCGGCAGAGATGTGAAGTGGCTGGCGAGTGAAGCGAGCAGGGGGTAACCCCCTAGTATTGTCACACACGTGCATTTAGGTGACAGGTAAAGAGCCTGGGGAACTGTAATACTACACCAGACCAGGGGGTGGCAGAGTGTGATGACTGTCTCGCTCAGTTTCTTCCAGACCATTCCTGGGAAATCTCACCAGGTTCCAGCACCTCTGATGACTTCACTTCCGGTTCTGGACTAGATGACATCATTTCCTTCCCCAGCCCTTAAAACCGCCATCTTACCTCCAAATAATCAGTTCTGTTTCGGACTCAGTCTTGTGAATATCTCTGTTCAAATATTTCAAAAACTTTTGCAGCTGGGAAATAATATACGGGTGGCTGCCCCAAACCTTTATGATGTCTGGTGACTCATTCATATATATATTTAGCAGATCTGGAAAGTGCATGTGCTCTATTGAGCAAAAATAAATATTTTTGGAGTGATGAAGAAGATCACCAGATACAAAACAATGCAACTCTGTTCTGCTGGGTTCTCTTTAAGTGTTGAAGCCTCTAAATGTCTTTAATGTTGATTGGAATGTTTTAAAATAATTTTTAATACTTCTTTGCAAAGTTTGAATTTGATTGACAGGGGATAATTCTAATAGAAGTTCTGTTCAAAATAGATTGACAGAGAGCCCTTCAACTTCAATAATATAAATAGTAAAAAAAAAGCTGTTACAGCTCAACAGGCTACAATTTAATGTGGGTTATTAACATCTCTGATTTTCCTTTATTTATATCTAACATTTTGTCCTTTTTGCTTAAATTGGTAAATTTTTCACAATGCCTCCATGCATGGAGTGTTCCCTAAGTGGAAGTCACCTTCTCTTTTTCCACCCCCATCTAGTTGTTATTTTCCCACCTACTCGACCTGTGTCTTCTTTTCTGACATCAGCCAGTTCTCCATTATGTTTCTACCCTTGTATCACCGCTCCCTTTAAAACCACTAGCACGTTTTACTGCCGTGACTCATGTTCTGCCCTTTGATTGCGAAATTGAGATACTGACTCAGCCAGCCAACCTATGAAGTGCCATTGAAGTGCCTGTTACCACCAGGACATCAGGGAAATTGGTATGTGCTGTCAATTCCTTTTTTTTCTGTATTTCTTTCATATGAATGATTTAATCACGCTTCTGTTCTTGGCTATTATGACCACTGCCCGTTAGTAAGAAACAAAAGCACATCTAAAGTTATAGATGTGGCATGGGAAAGGCATTGATACGGGAGATAAATTTGTAATTAATGCAATTTCTTGAGTAATGTTAAAACCCAGTCCATATAAAAACACATAATATTGCAGCTGTCCTCTTATCCAATAAATTAACCATTTATGTTCAAAGGCTAAAATGTGGAATTCTCCACTAAAGGCACTTTTTGAGACTGTATACTTTTAAAAAGGCTCCTTTCAATTTAATATTTTATTTCCTCTGATTGTGCAGTTGCATTGCAAATTATTTTAGCCTCCTGATATTTTTCTGGCTTCTCCCCACACTGAATAGTTACTGAGGGAAGAATTATTTAAATAATACCTTAGATCAATAAAAAGCAACAAATAATACATCTATAATGAACAATGGGAACACTTCTTAAGTCAAAGTGCAAAATGATACATAAAAAAGGAGCTGACTTTCCCCAGTTTGGATTAAGAATAAATATTTGTATTCCTCAATATAGAAAGCCTTTGCCAGATGTACATTTTTTTAGAAACAAACATGACCCTCATGTTGCACATGTTTTCTAATAAGAACAACGTGTATGTAAAGGAAACACTGTATGCCATCTTCTTCTTGCTACACTTTTCAACTGTTTTATCTACACTCCTTAACTAGTGACTATTTTATTTGGATCTGTCATTTAAACAGTGTTTTTAATTTACAGCAACAACAAAAAGTATTCATTCCTTTGAAAGTTTTCATATTTTATTATTAAACAGTAAATCAGAGGCGGCCTTATGGGTGTGTGGGGCCTAGGGCTGACCAACACCACGCGGGGCCGGTTACGTCAAGCGCTGTTACTGGTATGTGTGGACTGTATAAACTTGTGCGCGATTTTAATAAAAATAATGTTAGCATACGCCGGATTTTCTCATTCCAGTTCTCAGCAAAATTTTTGCACAATAACACGCAGACTTCATCAAAATATAACTGGAGAATTTAACTGCTCGAATGGGACAGGCGAACCTCAAAAGTGAGGCCCCCTTAGGCGCGGGGCCTGGGGCGGTTGCCCCACTTGCCATTCCCAAACTCCGCTCTTGCAGTAAATAATGGAATGACGGTGGATTTAATTAGGCAATAAAATGACTCTTTAACGTCAAACTGAAAACATACCTCTGCAAAGTGGTCTAAATTAATTACAAACACCTAATAATTGATCACATTCACCCTGTTGTTGAAGTCAGCATGTAGTAGATGAGAGCCTTGAGTCTGTGTGCTCACGTCTCTGTCCACTTTGCACATCTGGGCTCTACCATTTTCCCCCATTCTTCTTTGCACAAAGAACCCATGCTCTGTCAGGCTTCACGTTGATCACAAGTCCAGCCACAAATTCTCAATTAGATTGAAATCTGGATTCGACATGGACACTCCTGAAAATTCCACTCCCGAACATTAACATTCCTGTGAATCTTTGGCTTGATGCTTGGGGTTGTCATTTTGTTGGAAAACAAATCTTTGCCCAAGGCATAGGTTTCTTATAGATTGCAACAGATCCTCCTTCAGGATTTCCCCATATTTTGCTGCATTCATTTTCTCATCTACCCTAGCAAGCCTTCCTGAGCTAGCTGCAGAAAAACATCCTTACGGCATTATCCTGTCAGTACCAGGTTTCACACTGGGCATGGTGTGTTTTTGAATATATTCAGTGTTCAAACTTCTACATTAGCTACAGGGCTAACAGGTCTACTGAGGACGCTGTTGCTGCTGCTCAGCATGCTACCCTATCCCATCTGGAGCACCAGGGGAGCTACGCACGTCTCCTCTTTATTGATTTTAGCTTTGCTTTTAACACCATCCTCCCTCACAGATTGGTGTGCAAGCTGCTAGCCCTGGGACCCCGTATTCCACCTGTATATGGATTAAAGACTTCGTGACAGACCACACACAAAGGGTTAAGGTGGGCCCTCACTTCTCCTCGGCCATCAGCATCAGCACTGGCTCTCCTCAGAGCCCCCTGCTCTTCACACTGTACACATATGACTGCGCCTCTGCCCAACACAGCAACACCATCGTCAAATTTGCAAACGACACCACTGTGGTGGGGCTCATCTCTCGGGAGGATGAGACCGCCTACAGGGACGAAGTGGAGCGGCTGACAGCATGATGCACTGACAACAACCTGCTCCTGAACACAAGTAAGACTAAGGAGCTCGTTGTGGACTTCAGGAAAAAGAAAATGGACATCAAACCACTCTCTATCAGAGGGGACTGTGTGGAGAGGGTGTCAGACTTCCGCTTCCTGGGAGTCCACATCATGGAAGACCTGTCCTGGGGTGTGAACACAGCTGAGCTGGCAAAGAAGGCTCAGCAGAGACTTTATTTCCTGATAAGATAACTGTCCAACAAAGTGTTTTGATGATTTTTCCATACAAGGTGGATCAGTCAGAGAGATGTAAATAATCCTCATATCTGGTCATAAAACTCTTGTCTCTATTTAAACCATGTTGTAATGTGTTACATTTTAGCATCAGTTTAACTTCCCATTCCCCTGCAAATTTACATCTTTCTATTTTTACTCCATATCTTCTTCAACTGGACTCTGAGAGAAATTAAGTGACTTGGATATTTTCTTGTCTCCATCCCCTGAGTTGAGCCTTGCAATCACCTTTCCAGGAATTGCTTGGAGTGTTCTTTAAGTGATGGTCTCAACAAATCTGTGCTGTCATTTATCGGGCTTTACAGTGTTTATGCTGTGTAGTCGAGTGAGGAATGGTAAGCTGGAGAGAATAAATGCTTCACCAATAACCCAGTTGTTCCCGTTTAATTCTCAAAGGCTTTTCTTAATGTCAAAATGAACAGGCGCAAGTATAAACAAAGCAAAAGTAGATCGTCTCTTTGGGGTGAAGTTTAGGGTTTTCCCAAAGGCAGGCCATGAGGATGGAACTCCATCTTGATTGGTGCTCTGATCATAGAATGGCATCTCCTTCCGCTAGCCTTGGAAATTATAGGTGGCAGGCCGAAAAGGGGCGGGGTCATCTGCCCTCACTGGGTGTCTTCTCAGCACTATGGAAGTAAAGGAAGAAGACAAAATTAGCAGCAGCGCCCCCTCTCGTCCTGGTGTGGTATTACATACCTTAGATGAGCCCAAAGGATGACCCTCATATGTGTGACAAATGCTGCTGACTTATAGCTCCAGAATTCAATGTTCAGATGTATCAGTTAAAGCACATGACTTTGCATAGGTCATTTGGTGATTCAAAGCTGACTCGATGTAACTGATGAACTGGCATCCTGTCCAGTGTTAGATCCTGTGATTGGTCTGGTGCTTCTAGGACAGGCTTTAGGCCATGAGACCCAGAACTCAATATCCACAGGTTCAATGATGAATTATCTAAAAATAAATCATTCTGAAGGTAAGATGAGAATAGGAAAAAAGCAAATAAAATGAATTATTAAATACAGAGGGATTGTGAGATGTTTTATATTGATTGCCTACTTTATGGTATTAAATATTAAAAATTCTGTTAGACTGAAGTAAATTATGATATAAGATGTAAAATGTCACCCAGAAGTTGTCTCAGACAAATACAAGAGAGCTAATTAAAAGGGAAAGAAGAAAAGTTGAGTAGTACCTTCAATGTATAAAAACTCAGGACTAAGAATACACAAGAAATCATAATTAAAATATACATGGCATTTTGTGGATACTTTCTGTTTTATTTTTTTTTACCGCTCTGTTTGACTCTGTGATGACTGGTTGGAGCAGTGTGATGTTTTAATGTCATTTTAAGCAGTGTCCTCATGACCTGAGATGGTGATAATTGCTGTCTACCTCCCATTCTCAGAGTGAGCCTTTTTGGGGTCCCCTGAACTGAGATAAATGTCCTTTTACTGTAATACTGCTATGCAATGGCAAAGAACACATAAGGTAGACACCCCAACTGGTTTAAAGTCAGAATTTTTAACTTCTGAAGAAGATAGATAGATAGATAGATAGATAGATAGATAGATAGATAGATAGATAGATAGATAGATAGATAGATAGATAGATGACATTAACCAGCAATATTGATACAAACATGTTATACAGTTAGGTCCATAAATATTTGAACAGAGACAACTTTTTTCTAATTTTGGTTCTGTACATTACCACAATGAATTTTAAATGAAACAACTCAGATGCAGTTGAAGTGCAGACTTTCAGCTTTAATTCATTGGGGTGAACAAAACGATTGCATAAAAATGTGAGGCAACTAAAGCATTTTTTGAACACAATCCCTTCTTCATTTCAGGGGCTCAAAAGCAATTGGACAATTGACTCAAAGGCTATTTCATGGGCAGGTGTGGGCAAGTCCATCGTTATGTCATTATCCATTAAGCAGATAAAAGGCCTGGAGTTGATTTGAGGTGTGGTGCTTGCATGTGGAAGATTTTGCGGTGAACAGACAACATGCGATCAAAGGAGCTCTCCATGCTGGTGAAAGAAGCCATCCTTAAGCTGCGAAAACAGAAAAAACCCATCCGAGAAATTGGTACAATATTACGAGTGGCAAAATCTACAGTTTGGTACATCCTGAGAAAGAAAGCAAGCACTGGTGAACTCAGCAACGCAAAAAGACCTGGACGTCCATGGAAGACAACAGTGGTGGATGATCGCAGAATCATTTCCATGGTGATGAGAATCCCCTTCACAACAGCCAACCAAGTGAACAACACTCTCCAGGGGGTATGTGTATCGATATCCAAGTCTACCATAAAGAGAAGACTGCATGAAAGTAAATACAGAGGGTGCACTGCAAGGTGCAAGCCACTCATAAGCCTCAAGAATAGAAAGGCTAGATTGGACTTTGCTAAAGAACATCTAAAAAAAGCCAGCACAGTTCTGGAAAAACATTCTTTGGACAGATGAAAATAAGATCAACCTCTACCAGAATGATGGCAAGAAAAAAGTATGGAGAAGGCGTGGAACAGCTCATTATCCAAAGCATACCACATTATCTGTAAAACACGGTGGAGGCAGTGTGATGGCTTGGGCGTGCATGGCTGCCAGTGGCACTGGGACACTAGTGTTTATTGATGATGTGACTCACGACAGAAGCAGTCAAATGAATTCTGAGGTGTTCAGAGACATACTGTCTGCTCAAATCCAGCTAAATGCAGTCAAATTGATTCATGATACAGTTGGACAATGACCCAAAACATACAGCCAAAGCAACCCAGGAGTTTATTAAAGCAAAGAAGTGGAAAATTCTTGAATGGCCAAGTCAGTCACCTGATGTTAACCCAATTGAGCAGGCATTTCACTTGTTGAAGACTAAACTTCAGACAGAAAGGCCCACAAACAAACAGCAACTAAAAGCCGCTGCAGTAAAGGCCTGGTAGAGCATTAAAAAGGAGGAAACCCAACATCTGGTGATGTCCATGAATTCAAGACTTCAGGCTGTCATTCCCAGCAAAGGGTTTTCAACCAAGTTTTAGAAATGAACATTTTATGTCCAGTTATTTAATTTGTCCAATTACTTTTGAGCCCCGGAAATGAAGGGATTGTGTTAAAAAAATGCTTTAGTTGCCTCACATTTTTATGCAATCGTTTTGTTCACCCCACTGAATTAAAGCTGAAAGTCTGCACTTCAACTGCCTCTGAGATGTTTCATTTAAAATTCATTGTGGTAATGTACAGAACCAAAATCAGAAAAAAGTTGTCTCTGTCCAAATATTTATGGACCTAACTGTATGCCTAGAATAGTAGTAATACAGATAAAGTTAAGTCTTTGAACCCAGCATGCCCGTTTCTGGGCCACGTGCATTGTGGTATATACCTTGTAACACACGTGCGAGTAGGAGTCAACTAAAGGGCCTGAATAATGGCAATTCCATGTCCAACCAGAGGGTAGCGGGGTGCACTAACTGTCCCTCTCAATCCCTCGCAGACAATTCTTGGGAAATCCCACAGGGTTCCAGCGCATCCGATGATGTCACTTCCTGATGTGACTCCTCCAATGACATCACTTCCTGTTACAGCACCTCAGATGATGTCACTTCTGGTTGCACCTCCTCCGATGACATCACTTCCGGCCCCGCCTCTGACAACGTCACTTTCCCTTCCGGCCCCAATGACGTCATTTCCTACCCTGGTCTTTAAAGCCGCCATCTTGACTACATATAATCAGTTCTGTTTTGGACTCTGTCTTGTAAATATCTCTTGAGAAATAACTTTTTTGCAGGATATATTATACGGGTGGCTGCCCCAAACCTTTATAATGGCTTTTCGTCATTCTTGTGACACCTGAAAGGACAGCATAACGGCCTGCCTCTCTGTTGTCATAACTCTGCTGGTCTGAATAATGACCTACGCATATCTGTTACCCTACGCTACTGCTACTCTACTCTACTCTTTAAATATTGCAGTCCGCTGCAGTTGAGGTATATTCCTGAAAGGCCACTACACTCCTCTATTGTCATAACCCGACTGGCTGGAATACCAGCTTTTGCTATATTAGACTATGCATATAATACCCAGCTACCTTGTTACACTACTTACACAAGACATGCTGCTGTTTTTTGTTTTTTTTTAACTGCAGGTCAGTTTAGTTTTTTCTCATAGGTTTCAAGGAGAAAGCAGAATGGATTTCAGTTGTACTTTAGCATGGGAACAAATTAAAATAATTGTTGTGTAGCGGGAACAGAGAGATACAAGCAGACAAAGAGAACTTTTGCCCTTCTACTGCATGGACGGTTTCTTTTCTCCCTGAGCTCGCTTTAGGGTATCTGCGTTACAGCGTGACAGGTGCGCCACCCCAGTCAAACTACCTACATGTCACTGTCCTCAGAGCGTATTGCACAGTGCACGAGAGATTTTAGGTGCTTGACAACAAAAGAGAGAACCCCACAAAGAAGGGGAGACGCATGGCGATTGATCAGCAGATGGTGAAAACTGTGTGAAGTGTTTTTATGTATTAGTTCTTGCACTAAAAACTGTTTTGAAGAATATCACTCAAAGATGCATTTCAATGGAATGGTAAAACATGATGAAAACTGCGAGACTGAAAGTGGTACAGCTTGATCGATAGTTTCAATCTGTTGTTATAACATTGTGGTCTATCTTCATGTTATCATCTTATACATAAACGTCTACGCGTGGAAATGTGTGTGTCTGTTTGTCCGGCCCGAAAGTGAGATGTGGAGTTGGGGTAAGGGCTCCACCTCCGAAGAAACAGAAACTCGCTTAGTCGCTAATACACAAGCAAGGTGAGCACATCGGCAAAACAAAACTTCCGATGAAAGAGTCGCTCACTTAGCAGCTACCACAGAAGCGAGGCGAGGACATCAGCAAAATGGTATCCCTTTTACTTTTCCTCCCGCTGCTAATACACATCGGTAAAACGAAACCTCAGAAGAAAGACAAAGTCGCTTAGCTGCTGATAGACAAGTGGGGCAAGCATGCCAGCAAAATGAATCCTCCTAAGAGAGAGAGGCCCAGAGTAGTTCCTTTCAATTACCTGACATCTCTACATTTTATTTTTTTTCTGACGATTTCAATAGTTGGGCGGCACGGTGGCGCAGTGGTAGCGCTGCTGCCTCACAGTAAGGAGATCGGGGTTCGCTTCTTGGGTCCTCCCTGCATGGAGTTTGCATGTTCTCCCCGTGTCTGCGTGGGTTTCCTCTGGGTGCTCCGGTTTCCTCCCACAGTCCAAAGACATGCAGGTTAGGTCGATTGGCAATTCTAAATTGTCCCTAGTGTGTGCTTGGTGTGTGTGTGTGTGTGTCCTGCAGTGGGTTGGCGCCCTGCCCAGGGTTGGTTCCCTGCCTTGCGCCCTGTGTTGGCTGGGATTGGCTCCAGCAGACCCCCGTGACCCTGTAGTTAGGATATAGCGGGTTGGAAATTGGATGGATTTCAATAGTTTCTAGCAGTTTCTAGTCTTGCACAGCTAGTTATATAACAAAATGTTACTTTTGGAAATCAAAATATGTAGTTTTTCAAATGCTTTAAAATTTCTGGGGAGACTAGGGTTATAGTGTCAAAATTTTAGGGAGGGCAGGGGACAAAGGGTTAAGGAAAGGTGGAAGGCATACTCTGAAAAACTGTTAAACGAGGAAAGTCTAAGGGTAAAAATTTGAAGATGGAGTACCAAATGAGGGTGTAACAAAAGAAATAAGTAAGGAAGTCAAACAGGTACTGGAAAGAATGAGAAGGCAACTGGGCACGTTGGAATGTCGGCTGAAGCATACCCTAATTCCAAGTTGTTTGCCTGTCTAAGAAAAAGTCATCTCTGACAGAGGAGCACTGGAATCGTCTGGTAAAAGGGTCTTTTCATCATTTTGGCCAAACCAGCACTGACTCAGCTGTGGAATGGCCAGTAGGGGAGAGGCAGCTTGATGGCCGAGGTCTCTAGGACCCTAAACAAACTGGAATCCTATTATGTGATATCATCTACTCTTGCATTTTGCTCTGTACTTGTACTGTTACTATTGTACTATTGTATTGAGAATTACTTGTGTTCTATTCTGTGTCCTGAATTGTATTTACCCCATTTTTTGACACCCACTGCACCCCCAACCTGCCTGGAAAGGGGTCTCTCTCTAAATTGACTTTCCTGAAGTTTCTTCAATTTCTTTCCCTACAAGGCTATTTTTTGGGAGATGCTTCTTGTCTTCTTAGAGAGTCAAGGCTGGAGGGGCCGTCAGAAATAATGCCTGTTAAAGCCCATTGCAGCTCTCCTTATGTGATTTTGGGATATACAAAAAAAATTGTATTGTATTGTATTGTATTAGAAGTGTCTGGGGTGGAAGGAATAGATTTGTAATGGGAGCTCACGTCAAAGATCTATTGTGAAGGGAAAATGCCAGATCAGTGCAGAAATAATGTGATTGTGTTGATATATAAGGGAAAGGGAGACATCCAGGTCTGGGGGAATTCAAGGGTGTCAGACATGTGTGCATGGGAGGCAGCTAAAGGGCTCAAAGGAAGGTAATGCCACACCAGATCAGGGGGTAGCGAGGTGCACTGATCCTTTCTCATTTTCCACTGCAGATCCATTACTAGAAATTCCGCCTAGCCTCCATGACATCACTTCCTGTCAGGAGCTCCATGACATCACTTCCAGTTCCGGTCATAATTACCTCACTTCCTCTGCCGCACTTTAAATACCCACCATCTCAACCTCACCAGTTAGTTCTGTTTTGGACTCGAACCTGTACAGATCTGTCTATTTGCAGCCGGGGAAAAGTTATACTGGTGGCTTCCCCAAATCTTTTTATGGTTCTTGTCTCATCTTTGACAAGGGGGTATAAAGCTGATATCCCGCACAACGAAAATATGGAAAAGGCAAATGGATGAACAGCTGAGAAGAAAGGCAACGATATGGGAAGAACAGTTTGGGTGCGATTTTTTTCCCTTGAGGCAGATTATGGAAAGGTTAAGAGAGAAACAGAAATGGACTGCACATTGTAATTATAGTTTTAGAAAAGGCATATGTAGAGATGTATGAGAGAGAAGGGAGTACAGCAGAAGTATGTGAGGATAGTTAAGGATATGTATGAGGGTACCTACACACAAGTGAGAAGTACTGTAGCAATAGCAGGTGGGTTTGTAGTTAAGATTCAGTTACATCAGTTACTAGTTATGGATGCTACTGCTAGAGAAATAGTAGATCAGGCCCCATTATGTATGCTATTTTTGCATGGCATCATGCAGTGTGGTACCACTAAGAATATTGTGGAAAGGAAACTTGGGCAGTGGATAAGAGGTATAGATGCCTTAACATTTGCAGAACAATTACACTATCTAAGTTTTAAGGGACAAGAACAAGATGGAGAAGTTAACCTCCAGAGGGAGAGGCTTATAAGGGTGGACAAGTTCAAATATGTTGGATCAACACTGAGAGAGGATGAAGTGCTATATCTAGAAATAAACCACAGACCGCAGACAGACTACAAAGTAGCAGTAGACACTTCTGAGACAAGGCACCAGTACTGAACAATCCATTTAGGGTTGCTAATCCTGGCATTGCACTGTCAAATGCTACTTGAGCCTTTGCTTGAAAGCCAATTACACATTCTTTCATTAGGACATGTAGCGTTTTTATTCTTCTAAGGCAACTCAGCAAAACGTATCTCCCATATAAGGCAGTTTTTCATATGTCCTGTTATTTTCCTTTCAATTCTGAAAACAGCATTATATACTGTGGCTAAGACATCTCAGCTAAAGTAAAACAGCCCTGAGACATGTACCAAATGAATTCAAATCCTTCAGTGTCCTCAGAGAGCACAAATAGAGGGTTATTGCTATGCTTGGTCTGAAAAGCGAATTTTGCTTGATTTTTAAAGTTACACATATACAGTGAATTACAGAGTATTGGTGTAGCTATTTTTCCTGATTTTGTCTATTTCTAATGTTAGCATGAAAGAGGTGACACTTTAAGGTGAAATGTATTCCATTAACTATCTTGTGACATTGGCACCTGTCAAGGGTTGGGATTTATTAGGCAGCAAGTGAACAGTCACTTCTTGAAGGTGATGTGTTGGTAGCAGGAAAAATGGGCAAGCGTGAGAATCTGAGCAATTTTAACAAGAGCAGAATTGTGATGGCTAGATGACTGGGTCAGAGAATCTCTAAAATGGCAGGTCTTGTGGGATGTTCCCAGTATACAGTGGTTAATACCTATCAAAAGTGGTCCAAGGAAGGAGAAACAGTGAACCGGCGACAGGCTCGTGGGCACCCAAGGCTCACCGATAAGTTTGGTGAGAGAAGGTTAGCCTGTCTGGTTTGATCCCACAGAGGAGCCACTGTAGCACAAATTGCTGAAAAACTTAACGCTGGACATGAAAGAAAGGTGTCAAAACACACCCTGTATTGCAGCTTGCTGTGTATAGGGCATCGTAGCTGCAGACTGGTCAGAGTACCCATGTTGACCTCTATTCAGTGGGCATGTGAGTAGCAGAACTGAACCTGGACCAATGGAAGAAGGTGGCCTGCTCTGACGAATCACATATTCTTTTAGATCAAGTGGATGGCTGGGTATGTGTGCATCATTTACCTGGGGAAGAGATGGCAGCAGGATACACCATGGGAAGAAGGCAACCCAACAGAGACAGTGTGATGCTCTTGGTGATGTTCTGCTTGGAAACCCTGTGAATATTACTTTGAAATGTACCACCTACCTAAAAACTGTTGTAGACTATGTACACCCCTTGATGGCAATGGAATTCCTTGATGTTAATGGGTCCTTTTCAGTGTACTGCAGAAAATGCTCAGGAATGGTTTCAGGAATATGACTAAGAGTTGAAGGTGTTGACTTGGCCTCTAGATTCCCCAGATCTCAGTCTGACAGAGCATCTGTGGGATGTGCTGGAAAAACAGGTCTGATCCATGGAGAACATACCATAGAACACTTTCAGAGGTCTTGTGGAGTCCATTCCTTGATGGGTCAGACCTGTTTTTGGGGAATAAGGGGGGATTTACACCATATTAAGAAGGTAGTTTTAATGTTGTGGCTGATTGATTGTTTTTTTTTATATAGTAAAAGAAATACAATGTAAGAAAATAGAGGGTTGGAATTCCAGCTTGCAAGCCTGAGTTTATCTGTCAGTGTAGCTAGTCAAATTGGAAGGCTTCGCTGTGCTGATCCTGGCTGCCATAAGTTAAGATGGTCAAATGACAGCGACTTCCTCTGAAGATGGTGCTTATATCTGGTCATACTGGAAGAGGTGGAGTTAGAGGTCTGGCATCACTGTCTCCTTCTGGCCATGTGGGAGGAAGTAGAACTATGTCATTTACTCTGTTATCACAATCCTGTTTCTCTGGCACATCATGGAAACAATCCCTATAAGAGACTCACCAGGCTGCGTTATGTGACAGAATATATATACAGTATATATCCATCCATCCATTTTCCAACCCGCTGAATCCGAACACAGGGTCACGGGGGTCTGCTGGAGCCAATCCCAGCCAACACAGGGCACAAGGCAGGAACCAATCCTTGGCAGGGTGCCAACCCACCGCAGGACACACACACAAACACACACACACACATCAAGCACACACTAGGGCCAATTTAGAATCGCCAATCCACCTAACCAGCATGTCTTTGGACTGTGGGAGGAAACCGGAGCGCCCGGAGGAAACCCACGCAGACACGGGGAGAACATGCAAACTCCACGCAGGGAGAACCCGGGAAGCGAACCCAGGTCCCCAGGTCTCACAACTGCGAGGCAGCAGCGCTACCCACTGCGCCACCGTGCCTACAGTATATATATATAAAACAAAAAATTGGAGCACTCTCAAGTGAACCTGTTGCCCAGGAAGACACCAGTATAGTCCAGTAAAATTTTAGGAAAAAATATGCATGGGAGAGTAAAATGGAAGAAACAAAACCAGGCAAGATGGAACAATGTAGGAAAACAAGAGGGAAATAACGAAGGGTTGAGTGCCCTGTTTAATACGACAGTTATTGAATATCTAATGCTGCCTCTTTCATTAGGCTACTTGTTTCCTAGTTCATGGATTTCCATGCTCTTTCAAATCTGCTTCATATATGAATGCCAACAGCCTTAGACTTTCAGGGCCAGGGTTGCCCAGTCCTTAAAAAATTTATAGCCCAAGGAAAGTTTAAAAATAGAAAAAATGCCCACAAAAAATAGTCCAACACTTGAGCTAGATAAATGACACGCTGGACACTGGAGGGTGGTATCAGAGCGAGAGGGTTAGGTATGTACCATCAAAGCCCAGGCTGGGGGGTGTCCCCTCAGAGATATTTCAGAGTGATAGAATGGGTATATACCATCACACAACGGGGGTTGGTTGGGTTCCCCCGGGGATTTTACAATGACAAAGAACATATACAAGTGCAAATAAGTAAACAGCAATCTGGACTGGTCTGACCACACAGCAGCACTGTACAAGAAGGGCCAGATTAGACTGGACTTGCTAAGGAGATGCAGGTCTTTTGCTGTGTGCAGCAAGCTGCTGGAATATTCTACCAATCCATAGTAGCCAGTGTGGTGTTCTACACTGCAGTCTCCTGGAGAAGCAACCTAAGCTCAAAAGAAGCACAATGTCTGAACAAACCTATCAGGAAAGACTGCAACATCACAGGGTGAAACTTGGACACACTGGAAGCTGTTATGGAAACAACGATGGGGGCAAAATTGAATGCCAACATGAAAAATCCCCTCTCTCTCCTCTCCAGGAGGTTCTCTTTTGGTACACTTTTAGCCACACTCTCATTCCACCACCTTGTACTAAGAAGCACCTCTGGGGGTCTTTTCTGCCCACTGCTATCAGGCAATTCAATGCTTTCACCCAATGTACTTGTTAAGTTTATTTTTATTGATTGAGTGATTGGCTCTGTTATCTGCCCCGTGAGTCTCTATCCTTTTTTTCTATGTTTCTGCTGCTGTATGCATCTTAATTTCCGAAAGGGATTAATGAACTTTATCTAATCTAATCTAAATAGCAGAAAAAGGGCTGACAGATGAATGAAAAATATGGTAAAAATGTAGTGGATGGTGGGTTGAAAAATAGCCCAAAATACAATGTTGTTTTTAAAAAAGTAGCCCAACACCCCCCCAACCTGCAAAAGTCCATTTTTTTCCATGGACGGTGATCAAAAATAGCCCAGTTGAGTGAGAAATCCATGGACCTGGCAACACTGGCAAGTAATAAACTGGAAATGACATCAACAGGCTTTATTGTCCATACTGCAGGTGGAAGGGAAGAGGCTGTCAGCAACCGCGTTTCCCCAGATGCTGGTTTATGAGTTCTTACCTCTCAGTTTTCAGCTGGATGCTCCTGATTTGCACATGTGCAAATTTATATATTGCGGCTGAGTAAGGTAAAGCAAGTCCCACAAATAAATGTTGGGGTGCCAACTCGATTGTCCTTGATTGTCAGTCTAAGAAAATATAATGAAAAGGGATGCTATGTACGCCAGTATAAGTAACAAAAAAAAATAAAATTGGAAGGCCGTCAGGCTAGAATAACGGAATTCACTTTCACTCTCTCTTACTCAGGTTGTAAGGAGCTCCCTCCTATGGTGCAATCTGTTCACAAGTGACTCCCTCCTTCTGGCAGCTGTAAGCTTTATATGTGAGGAACCTGAAAGGGCGGGTCAATTGCCCTCACTGGGCGTCTCCTTGCTCTGCCAGAAGAAAGCAAAAAGGAGAAGGTTAATGCAATCAACCCCCTCTCAACCTGGGGTGGTAGTATCTGCTTCAGATGAGCCCGGAGGAATGATCCACAAATACATATGCGTGAAAATATATATGTATATTGTTGTGGCAGAAACACACTGCTCAAAGAAGATGCAGTTTCAGAAAAGCAAAATGAAGTTTTATTGCGTGATGCATACACAGACCCAAATCAAGTGAAATAAGCAATTAGCAAATTCAGCGAACTTAAATTTATTACGATTCTTATCACTTATGCAAAATACTCTCCTCCTTTTGGCTCTTCCCATCATTACCTATCATTCAAATCCACCATTACCTAATGTCCATGACTTGACTGAAACTGCCATCATTACTTCATACCCTGTGCAGGTATCCGAAACTTAGTTGTCAAGTGATTCCCTCCAGTAAGTCGGAATCAGGCGGACCCACCCATAAGATATTGGGCTAGAGGTTGGGGCAGCTGCGCCCCTAAAACGCTGTTTCTTATATGCCACATTTTCCTTGACTTGTCATCGCCTGTCCAGGTAGGCAGACAGGGAGGCAGAGGCTCAGCTGCTGCAAGTGAAAGCAAACGGCCTGTCTGGCTTTTCTCTCATGGCCAAAGCCTTAAAGATTGCATTTCTTAAAATAATGGCCCGTTTAGCCCTCTAAAAGTGCACAGTGTCCTTGTCTGAAGTTTTTAAGCTTAGCAGCAAGATATTGGTGGTTTACAACTGCAAAGGGGAATAAAATAATAAAATATGCAGGTGGGGGTTTTATATAATTTAACCCTTACTATACTAGCATGCATTAGGATATACTTATTTTCATATATGCTTGTGATTTTCTTTGAATATATGCAAATCATCAACTTTAAGAATATTCTATTTTACAATATTGTGTTGTTGATTTAATTTTAAATGGGTAATTTACCCATTTCTACACTCAATAACCCGTAATAACAAAGAGAAAACAGGTTTTTAGAAAGGTTTTGATTGTTAAAGATCAAAACCCGAAATTTTTATAAGCATTCAGACCCTTTGCTGTGGCATTCAAAATTATGTTCAGGTTTGCCTTAATAAACATCTGTGGAGTTTACAGACCACTTCCATCCAATCTAACGGAGCCTGGGAGGATCAACCAGGAGGAATGGGATAAACTGCCCAAATCTAGGTGTGCAAAGCTTACAGAGAGATGTGCCCCAGGAGACTCTGAGCTGTAATTGTTGCCAAAGGGGCTTCTATAAAGTGCTGAATTAATGGCACTAGTCAACCATAGGACATTCTCACTCCATAAGGTCTCCTGTACTGCTTTATGATGTAGTTAGAAAAAACAAAGCCCACGTAGACACTGGGAAAATGTACAAGAAGAGACCATATAAACGATGAATGGGTCACTTCTGGCTTAACAATGTGAAATTAAAAAAAGTATTATTATGCCTGAGATATTGGCTATAATTGTAAAGAAGCAAATCTACGTGCCTCACATCCCTCATGTTGGAGAGGTACAATTAATTTACTTCCACTTCAGATTTTTTTGCTGGTCTATTTCAAACCAGTTGATAACACGCTAAAAGTTTAAAACCCGGTCCACATTATAATGAATAAAGTCAGGGGGCTCACTGAAAATTCTTTTGTTTCTTCTTTAGGAAGATTACACCTCTTTTTTAGTATAATAACACAGAAACAAATAATAGAATGTTCATTTTTGTGCTGCCGTTTAAATGACAACCTATCACATGAAGGTCGATTGGTTCATACCACTTTACACATCTTCATATCACTATTCTTTTATAATGGTATGTTAACGTAGACCACATGCTTGCTGTAATTAATGATGTGGCTTATTCTTGAACAAAGCTGTACTTGAGCCACAGCTGGAAACAAAATAATGCACAATTAAAGGTTACGAGGAATGAAATTAAAAAAACAAGACAAAAGAAAAAAGTCAGCTTTTCTAAGCCACCCGCTTAACAAGCACCTTCAGTTTCTATGGACACAAGTCTTAATGTTAAGCTATCATTTAGGGATTTATACTGATTAAACAAACACTGTATAATCAGCTTCATTACTCTGTATGAAGACTAAGAATTGGCCTTCGGAGTCCTGGAGTAAATTGATTCTACTAAATGAATCTTTAATTCAAAACAAGGTTAAGACAATGTAATGGACTGGCACCCTGCAAAGGGCTGGCTCCTGTGTTGTACCTGATGACGGCGGCTCCCTGCTCTCTCCTAGACAATTTAATGGAGGGTTTGATAGATAAATAACTAGAACACAGAGTAGGGAGCCAAAAAGGAGGAACACAACCCACAGGGCTCATGAAAGAGAAAGAGATCTATGGTAAGGGAAGGGAAAGCTTGAATGGGTGGCATTGGGGCATATGCCAGTATTAATTGTTGTAAGCAAGCATCAATGGCTGGCCTGAGCTGGGTCTGTGTTGTGGATGTTCAATTCATATTTTATTTTTAATGTTATGAGCCTGGTGTTGGTGTTATGGATCCAGGAATTATAGGACTACACCACAGTAGTGCCAGTGAAATGTGGAATGCGGCTGCAACCATTACCAACATGTTCCAGCAATGGTGCCTCCGTCAGATCCTTCGTATCTCATGCCATGTCCATGTCAGAAATGAAGAAATTGATCACTGAACCTCCACACATCCTCTAGCTGAACTCGTCACTGACCACCGGTTTTGGTTTGCGGGACACATTCTCCACATGCCTTAAGAACATCTTCCAACAGGGGCCATGCTATGGACGCCAGTTCATGGGAAACAGAAGCAAGGATGACCGAGGCAGACCTGGAGGTGCACCTTTCTTGAAGTGTTTTGTGCAGTCAACTTGGCATAGGATGCTGACCAAGCTCGAGAGCAATCGTTTGGTGTCCAATGCTCTGCCTGCCACATGAGGAACAAAGTCTATATACGCAAGGAGGGTGTAAGTCTGGTGTTTAATGGAACAGTTGACAAATTACTCTCTGAAATATAGCTCCCCAAATATGTCCTCACAGGTGGTGCAGTGGTAGTGCTGCTGCTTTGCAGTAAGGAGACTGTGGAAGATTGTGGGTTTGCTTCCCGGTTCCTCCCTGTGTGGATAGCACTTTAAGTGCTGAGAAAAGCGCTATATAAATGTAATGAATTATTATTATTATTAAATATGAATCACCACTGGAGAAGTCTGTTTAATATAGTGATAGTATGGGTGATAGGACAATAAACCACTGGCAACAAAGTGTTGACCACTTTGAAGCCATGACAATGTGCACTTCAGCTCTTCTCAAAGGTTAAAAACAAGTCTGCTGTCCTCAATTAGGCATCCTAAATAGGGAAGCTCAAGCAAAATGTCTTATTATCTCATTAATAAAACCATGTCATGAATTACCTGGTGCAACCTTTAGGTTTAAGGGTGGCACGGTCCTCCCTGTGTGGAGTTTTAACATCCTCCTTGTGTCTGCATGCATTTCCTCTGGGTGCTCCAGTTTCCTCCAACTGTCCAAGGACATGGAAGTTAGGTGGACTGGTGATACTAAATCAGCCCTAGTGTGCAGTTGGGGTGTGTATGTGTGTGTGTGTTTGGACTGTGGTAGACTGGCGCCCTGTTCAGGGTTTGTTTCCACCCTGCGCCCTGTGCTAGCTGGGATAGGCTCCATAATACCCCGCAACCCAGATTTGTATTAAGCAGGTTAGAAAATAACATAACATACCATACCATACCATTTTTATTTGTTAAGCGCTTAAAAACACAGCATTACAACTGACCGAAGCGCTGTACAGTAAAAACAAGCAAGACTAAGAACAATATATTAAAAACAAACATTGAGAAGAATTAAAACAAAAACAATAAAAAACAGGTCAAGAGACCCAATAAA
Organism: Erpetoichthys calabaricus; assembly: GCF_900747795.2. Taxonomy (NCBI): domain Eukaryota; kingdom Metazoa; phylum Chordata; class Cladistia; order Polypteriformes; family Polypteridae; genus Erpetoichthys; species Erpetoichthys calabaricus. The sequence goes on along the minus strand of NC_041400.2, from coordinate 19,257,932 downwards.
ACAGAGAAATAACAAAAAACAAAAAGAAATAAGACTGGTTAAGAATTAAAAGCCAATGTGAAGAAGTGCGTTTTTAGGTGTGATTTGAATGTGGCGACTGAAGCGGCTTGCCTAACCACTAAAGGTAAGGAGTTCCAGAGCCTGGGTGCACAGACAGAAAAAGCCCTTTCACCACAAACTTTAAAATGTGCCTTGGGAACGGTTAGGAGCAGCTGATCTGCGGATCTAAGAACACGAGGGGGATTGTGACGATGGAGCAAGACACTCAAATAGGCAGGGGCTAAACCATTTAGTGCCTTATAGGTTAAAAGGAGTATCGATTCTAAATCTAACCGGCAGCCAGTGTAAAGTTTTTAAAATCGGTGTAATGTGTTGGCTTCTGCTGCTTCCAGTTAAAAGCCTTGCAGCCGCATTTTGAACCAAATGGAGTCTAGAAAGATGGGCTTTACTAATACCATATAGGCAGGAATTAGAATAGTCGAGCCGGGACGTAATGAATGCATGAATTACTGATTCCAGGAGGTGGTAAGACAGAATTGGTTTGAGTTTGGCAATTCGCCTGAGATGGAAAAAACAGGATTTTATTGTGCTATTGACTTGAGCATCCATTTTCAGGACCATATCCATTTTGATTCCAAGATTGGAAACAGACGAAGTTACTGGAATGGGAAGAAGGTTGAGGCCAAAGGGTAGGGTCTGTTTACGGTCAGGACTAAAAACAATGACCTCGGTTTTTGAATCGTTCAAGTGAAGGAAGTTTACAGCCAGCCAGTCCTTAATGTCAGATAAGCAGTCGAGAAGAGGTTTAGTGGAGTCAGTTGACTTGAGGGAGATATAAATTTGGCAATCATCAGCATATAGATGGTATGAAATTGCATGTTTTCTAAAAATTGCACCTAGAGGCAGGATGTAAATTGAAAAAAGTAGTGGCCCCAAAATGGAACCCTGGGGGACACCACATGGAAGTAGGACTGATTCAGATGAGAAATCGTCTATCATGACTCTAAGAGTCCTATTGCAGAAATATGACCTGAGACCTATATGACCTGATATGATAAGCTTTTGGTTTAGAATAAAGTTAAACAAAGAAAAAGTAGCAATAATAAAAAATAAGCAAAGACTTTTGCACAAGAAAATATCTCCATCCATCCATCCATCCATTATCCAACCCGCTGAATCCGAACACAGGGTCACGGGGGTCTGCTGGAGCCAATCCCAGCCAACACAGGGCACAAGGCAGGGAACCAATCCTGGGCAGGGTGCCAACCCACCGCAGGACACACACAAACACACCCACACACCAAGCACACACTAGGGCCAATTTAGAATCCCCAATCCACCTAACCTGCATGTCTTTGGACTGTGGGAGGAAACCGGAGCGCCCGGAGGAAACCCACGCAGACACGGGGAGAACATGCAAACTCCACGCAGGGAGGACCTGAGAGGCAAACCCAGGTCCCCAGGTCTCCCAACTGCGAGGCAGCAGCGCTACCCACTGTGCCACTGTGCCGCCCAGAAAATATCTCTTATAATTATATACAGTACTAGCTGATTACCCAGTGGCTTCGCTCACTGAGTGCAAGGGAAAAAAAACTAAAATGTAGTATTTTTAAAATAAGTTTGTTAATTACCAATGTTATTTTTGAAAAAATAAAGAGCATTTATAAATAAATAGAAATTATATAAATATTAATTATTAAGTAGTAAAACATTTTGATAAAAGAATTTGAAGAAGATATAAGAAGCGTATAAATTATTAAACAGTCAAACATTAACATTTAAGAAGTAAAGATACATTGAGTACTACCGCAGTGGTTTCGGGCAAACTACCTGCTTGACAACCTTGCACTATGTGCCTGTGATTTAAGCAAAAAATTATTCTGAGAAATGTGGACGCTGCCTTTCCGTGCTTAACGGGCAGAAGGTCCAAACAATTCCCAAGTCTAATACTTAACATGAAGAGGTCGGTACATCTTTTTAGATCCTCCATTTTCTTAAAAGAATTCATCACAAAAGCAACCTTGAATGTTGTGGGGTTTTAGTGACCCGAATTCATCTTAAGGAATAGTAAGTAGCCGTGCACCACAATTTACCAAGAGAGTCCCGCTTCGATAGTGCAGATTACACTTATTCGCAAAGATTTCCACTGTCCCAGGAGTCGACAGGGGCACTTGAAGTGTGACAAACAATGCGAGAAGAGAGGACACTGCCCGAAACTGCGAACATGGGAACAGGTTAAAGTGAAGTACAAGAATATACTTCAAACTGGTAAATATTGGTATATAACTAGTTAAAGAATTGTTGACATAAAGAATCATACAGTACTGTGCAAAAGTTTTAGGCAGGTGTGAAAAATGCTGTAAACAAAGAATGCTTTCAGAAATATAAATAATGATTGTTTATTGTTATCAATTTACAAAATGCAAAGTGAAAGAACAAAAGAAAAATCTAAATCAAATCAATATTTGGTATTACTACCTTTTGCCTTCAAACCAGCATCAATTTTTATAGGTACACTTGCACAAAGTCAGGGATTTTGTAGGATTCTAGTCAGGTGTCTGATCAACCAATTCTACCAAACAGGTGCTAATGATCATCAATGTCACACGTAGGTTGAAACACAGTCATTAACTGAAACAGAAACAGCTGTGTAGGAGGCTTAAAACTGGGTGAGGAACAGCCAAACTCTGCTACCAAGGTGAGGTTGTGGAAGACAGTTTCATGTCATGGCAAGATTGAGCACAGCAGCAAGACACAAGGTAGTTATACTACATCAGCAAGGTCTCTCCCAGACAAAGATTTCAAAGCAGACTGGGGTTTCAAGATGTGCTGTTCAAGCTCTTTTGAAGAAGCACAAAGAAACGGGCAACATTGAGGAGCGTAGACGCAGTGGTCAGCCAAGAAAACTTAGTGCAGCAGATGAAAGACACATCAAGCTTATTACCCTTCGAAATCGGAAGATGTCCAGCAGTGCCTCTTTTGTCTGTACATGCAGGTGTCCAGGAAACACTATGAAAACCCGAAGGAAATATTTCAGAGCCAAACAGACTTTACGAATTGCCTGGCAAACTGCACTTTTAGGTAGATTTTCCGCATTGCCTATAGTATATAAAAAAAGTGCCGCTTGCAAAAAACCTCAAAGCAATGCATACTGTCTGTGTGGTTGTGAGAGCCCGACTTCGCCGAGTTTGACTTCGAATATAAGGTCCTAATAAATTTTTGAGGTACAATATTCCCTAAAGCGGTATCTTTTGAAAAGAATTTCCTACAGGAACAATAAAGGATCTTGCCGATCGCGCAAAACCCTCTCTATATGAAATTTTCTTCTTATAATTTGTGCACCAATATCAATTGGTCGCTCATTCATGAACGGCGAAGTCATGACTGAATGAATTCCATGCACGGACACTGATTAAGTGTGTGAACTAATCCTTGTTTACATCGAACAAACCTTCTCCGAGCAGGTTTAAGGACTAGGATGTGTTGCTATGACAACACTTCCAGCAAGAGTTTCGAAAAACTGACAGATCCAGGATCAGGCCAAATCGTGAAAAATAACATCCGTCTAAGCGAGTAATCCACGTACGAAAAATACCCCCCAGGTCTGAGAAAGAAGGACCATTCCTCTACCTTGGAGACTTTCATTGAGTTAAAAATGTGTCAGTTGCAGCCATTATTTCTGTTACAATCTGCTTTTCTTTTATTATTAAAAGGAGACTGTGGAACTTGTACTCCAATCCTTTACTTGTGTTCAACCCATTCCTGACACCACATTCACTAGAGCAAAATTAGGTCTTTTTTTCCTCATAAGCAAGTAGCACCACACTGCTGTTATGTTCCTTTACTCAACAGTCATTGGTCAATTTAAGATACTTCAATTATTTGGATTATAACCTTATAAAACAGCAGAAATTCATCAAATGAAAAGATGCTAAAAAAGCTATCAGCCGACTGTCCTGTTACAATATTGTTTTTGACATTTGGGACTATTTTTGCCTTCACACATTGTCAATCTCTGCCCACACTGGGAATGTAAACATGTGCAGTTTTCCAAGCAAATATCTCTTAAGTGAGTGTGATTGTGCTGTGTTGTTCTTCATTCTGGACAAAAGCTGAATGCTAAAAAAGAAAGCAATGAATCACAGCACTTGTTTTGATGTGTCTCAGATTCATCATATTATTCCCACTTAAAAAAATCTAAATAAATTGGATCATCTTTTGTGAAGTTTTTCTTTAGCTCTGTGTTCATATTAGAAATCCATAAATTTACATAGACACTGAATACTGGGCAGTTTTTTGGTGCTGCGGGGAGAGAAGGAGAAGAGAACGTTAGTGACAGTGCCCCCTGTTGCCCTGGTGGGTTATCACATACCTCGATTGAGCCTGTGAGAAGTTCCTCTGATGTGCATGCAAGATATATTTATATATATATATATATATATATATATATATATATATATATATATATATATATATATATATATATAAAACATAACAAAGCAGTGACATAAATACCGTATTAAAGGAGTGATATTTTATTGGAGTGACATAACGATGGAGTGGGAAATTATGATTAAAATTTTATTTAAAAAAACAAAAATTATAAAAATTATTAAAAGAAACACGACTGAAAGTACGCTCGCCAAAAAAATCGTTGTCGCCACACCTACCACTTGGATGGTTGATTGGATGGTTGTCACTCCTATGAAATTTATATCTGAGGTTTCACTCCTTTGTTATGTCACTCCTATGAGATGTCACTCCTTTGAATAGGACCGATATATATATACTGTATATATATATACACCTCTATATACAGTATAAAATCCAACATCTGTCTGTCTGTCTGTCTGTCTGTTCGCTTGTGGTACCAACTTATTTGCGCGAATCTGAGAGACACACAGCAGGCATTCCTTACCTCTGCTTAGCTAGCGAACAAGAGAACTACATAACCGATTTAGACCAGGTTTTTTTCTATAATTTGCATTGAACATTCCAGTTGATTTTGAAATTTCTCTCATCTTGCTAAGAATCATAGTTCGCATGCAGGAGTGATATATTCGTTTTAATCCAAGACAGAGGCTGGGGGCCGAGGGGAGAGGGAAGCATGACATCAGGAGTAGGAAGCCGGGAGAGGCCCTCCTCACTGTCCTGTTTTACTACTATGCAGGCATATATATATATATATATATATATATATATATATATATATATATATATATATATATATAAATGTACTGTACATATGTGGGACGTTCAAAACATTTCTGCACTTTTTTTAAATTCTATTTATTAAGAATTTCAAAAACAAATTACATCACTTTTCTACACAGACACCTTACTTTGCAATGCAATTTTCCCAGCATTGTACTAACTTTTTAATGCCCAATTACTACTCCTCCTGCCTTTACCGTTTCCAACAAAAATGTGCAGAATCTTTTTGAACGTCACTCATATATTCATGTATTTCTTCCTTGTTAGCCTTTTATTGAAGCTCTCTCTCTCTTCTTTTTTTTTATTCCAGTTTTGATAAACTTTTTGTAACAATTAATTAAGATAAGATGTGATCTGGCGTCTGGCTTGTCACTATAAATTTTTAAATGGCTTTTTAAACTGAAGATATGCTACTATCATTGCAATCCCACATGTTAGCTCGTCTCAACTGCTTTTTTCGAGCAAGCTGAGAACTTGAGAGATGTCACAGGGTGAGCGTAGAGGATCTGGAGGCTACCTTACATCAACAAAATATGAGAATGTAAGAGACTTTGAGGAATGTAAAGTGGGGTATATTAAATATTCCCATACTCAGCTGGTAGCACCGGAATCACCACAGCTGTGATGTCAGGAGGTCTTGTTCTCTATGTTCAACATATAGAAGACATGACAGATTGAAGAAAAGACAAATACATATATACAGAATTTACATTAAAGAAAAGTAAACAAAACAGATTTTTTAAAGTCACGCCCTCCTCTCAACCATTTTCTACCATGCACAGGCCCTCTCACCTCTCATTCGTGTGAATGCTTTTGACAGACACAGTTCCTGCTCTCTCAGCTCTTATAAATATTAACGTTTTCCTCACTTTAAGTTCACAAATAAAGAAAATGTAATATGTCCAAATCTTTTTAAAGAATTTCATCATGAAGGGTTATCAACACAAGAAATGAGTACACGGGTAATCCTAGCACAGAGAAACGATGAAGTCAAATGAATTAACATGAAAATTGTCGATCGGTTACATGGCAAATTGGTTAAATGTGTATCAATAGACTATGCTGAAACAGTTGGTGGTGATGGTGCGGAAAATGAAAATATCAACTTACAATTTTCAGAAGAATATCTATAACCGTTAACACCGTCCAGTCTTCCACTGCCCGAATTACTGTTGACAGAAGGATGTATCCAAGAAAGGCAATGTAGTACATCTTCTGCGAATAACATTAGACAACAAAGGAGATCTTGATATGCCATTCGTGTTAAAACGTTAACAGTGTCCCGTTAGAATAGCTTTTGTAAAGACAATTAAGAACACTCAGAGCCAAACATTCGAAAAAGTTGTTTTATTTAATTGAGATAAAGAAACAAAATTCAATCACGGGCAGTTATACGTTGCGTTGTCACGATGAATCAAAATTCAATGATATATTGACAAAATGTAATTAAAAAATTGTTTTTACAGTAAAAGTGTAAGTTTAAAAAGTATTTGTGTGTTAATTTCAAATCCAATCAGAAACAAAATCATATTACACAACGAATAACTCTAACGCAACATGAAACATAACTTACTTTCAAATTATTATGTTTTACTATTTTTTAATTAGGTTATTCACTCTCTGTAATGTAAAATAGTTCTATTAGTTCTATTATGCATATGTAACAATTCCCATAAAAATAACAAACTGTTTAAATTTTACATCCGCATCCCCATACGTGAGCGGCAGAACCACAAAGAGGCTAGCACGAAGAGCAGGCCCAGGGTTTGGTGAGTGAAGCGAGCAGGGGGCAAAGAAACTTGAGCCAAGGGTACAATGATGTACATATGCAATATCAGCAGGTCATGTTTACGGGGCCAGTTGCTGTTGCTGCCTCACAGCTCTAATTGCCTCACTCCAGGTCACCACTGCTTCTTTGTGTAGTTTGCATGTTCTCCCTGTGTTTGTGGGTTTTCACCTACAGCCCAAACAGTTGCTACCAAGTTGTTCATTGATTCCCAAATTGCTCAATAGTGTGCCCTATGATGGACAGGTGTCTTCTTCAAGTCCATTTCCTACTTTTTACTTCTTTTTACTAACACAGGGACTGGCACCAGGTTCAGAAAAACGATGAACGTCACGGTTAACCATTTTTTTCATTGCAATAGGCTTATAAAAGAATTTGTCAGTATTAAAAGTGACAAATAAAGAGAGAATAATACTTATACAAAAGTCAGGACTGATTTTATGATAGGAAAATTGCACACCCTGGAACGCAAAGTGCAGACTTTTGTTTTCTCACCTATCATGGAAGAGTTGTTGTCATGGAAACTCAGCATGCTGACAGGTGCATCTGAAATGATTACTTTTCAAAATGTTTGTAATTAGTGTGCTTGTTTCTAGATGCTTCATTTCACTTCAAGTACATTAAGTTTGCCATGTCTTTTTTGCTGTAGTTGGTGTTGGATTGTGAGGCATGCTAGTTTGTATTTTAAAAGCTAAATTAAATGAGAATTTCAGGGAAATTTACAAAAATAATCTAAAAATTAATTGAATAAATGGTATTAAATTTGACAGTAGAACATTAGAACAATCTCAACAACATCAGGCCATTCAGCCCAATAAAACTTGCCAGTTCTATTCGCTTAATTCTTCCAAAATAAAAGTCCCTAAAGTCTTACTGTCTACCACACTACTTGGTCACTTATTCCAAGTATCTGTGGTTCTCTGTGATGAAAACCTTCCTAATGTTTGTATGAAATTTGCCCTTAATAAGTTTCCAACTGTGTCCCCGTGTTCTTAATGAATTCATTGTAAAATAACAGTCTCAATCCTCTTTACTAATTCCCTTCATAATTTTAAACACTTCAGTCATGTCACCTCTTAATCTCCTATGAGGCTCAGCTCTTTTAATCTTTCCTCATAATTCATCCCCTGTAGCCCTGGAATCAGCCTAGTTGCTTTTCTCTGGACTTTTTCTAGTACTGTTATGTCCTTTTTGTAGCCTGGACGATCAAAACTGCACCCAGTACTCCAGATGAGGCCTCACCAGTGTGTTATAAAGCTTGAGCAGAACCTCTTTGGACTTGTACATCCACACATCATGCTATATAACTGAACATTCTGTTTCTTAATGGCTTCTGAACACTGTCTGGCAGTTGATAGTAATGAGTCCACTATGACTGTTAAATTCTTCTCAAAAGGTTTACTTTTGATTTTCAGACCTCCCATTGTGTATTCAAACCTAACATTTTTACTTCCTATGTGTAATACTTTACATTTACATTTCACTTCTAGAAGATAAATGCCCTATTTAAATTGAAGCATTAAAGAATATTAACACGACATTCTCAAACCTGATTAATCCAATTTTGGGCAGTGAAGGGATGGAGCCTATTCCAGCACCATCCACCTCAAAGCAGAAACCGACTCTAGAAGTGGTGTCAGCCTACTACAGAGTCGATACACATACACAAGTTCAAGCAGCCATTTTACTGTAGCATTGCCAGTTAAGTTACCATGCATGTCATTTGGATTTGGGTAGAAATCCAAAACATTGAGTTGAAAATTGAAGCAGATGCAGTGAGAACATTCAGACTCCTCATGGAAAAACAACTGGGCACAGAATTCGAACCCAGGAAGCGGAATCTGAGAGGCAACCTCAATTATCAATTTATCTGTTTAGGTATATTTACTAAGAAAATTGAATGGTGATGTCTGCTGAAAATAGTCTTCTTCTCTCAACTCACTCATTTCTATTTCTATTTCGATTCAGGTTGAACATAAAGTTAGCCAATTCCATATATCAGCTGATAAATTTCTCCGACCTGCAAATTTGTGTGCTATATTTTGACCCAATCTACAGTCTAAGCAAGTGGCAAAGGTATACCATTATGGAACGCTGTACTTCTGTACATTTCTGTACGTTTGAATAGAAGATGGGAGGTCTCTGAATACACAATGGGAGGTCTGAAACTTGGATGTACTCCGTATGACAAGATCCTAGGAGCCAGAGTGGACTCTTCAATATCAACATCCAGGCAGTGTACAGCAGTGATTAAGAGGACTAACAAAATTTTAGGTTATATAGCACAATGTATACAAGTCAAGATGGTTATGCTGAAGCTTTAAATTGCACTAATGAGCCCTCACCTTGAGTACCGTGTGCAGTTTTGGTCGCTGGGCTACAAAAAACACTTAACAGCATTATAACAAATCCAGAGAAGAGCCACTAGAGCCACATATATATAAAATTTAATTGTATTATTTACATATTTAACATGATAATTCATATGACGTTGTCCTGAAATATGATGCTTCATTACAGGATCACAGGTTCGTGAATCAAATGAATGAAAATTGTTAAGACTAATTCTTGAGTAGTGATTCATTTCCAAATCAAACGAAGGAGAGTCAATAGGCTCTTTCTCAGGTAATGATTCATTTGCGAAGAAAATGAACGAGAATTGTTAGACTGATTCTCAAACAATAACTCGTTCATGAATCAAATGAAGGAGAGTCAAAGGACTCTTTCTCAGATAGTGATTTGTTCGTGAATCATATGAACGAGAATCGTTAGACTTATTCTCGGCTCTCATTCATGGATTAAATGAATCAAAACTCATCAGTCACACTGTTGTTTAAACATCTGTCAGTGAAACGAATGACGCTGACGACATCACAAAGGAAGGACACGCATGCGCTTTAGCACTCCCTTTGAGCTCCACTAAATCAATTTGTTTGTGCTCACAGAACATTTCATATGATTCACTGAAAAGAGTCATTAAAAAAACAAATCATTCGTGAATTGTCCATTACTAGTGTATGTGTGATGAACTGGTGGTTGTCCAAGGCTGGCTCCCACCTGACATCGAGTGTTGCTAGAATAGGATCAGTCCTCTTTGCAACTGGGAATTAGATTAAACAGATTTAATAATGTTATGTTACTTTCTGTGCTTAATTTTAAAATGAATTTTATATGTGGTTGTCATGGTTTTTTTATCTGTGATACTGAGCTATAGATTAACTGAATGTAGTTTTTAAACACCCAAAGTGAATCCAACTCAGTTCATTTCATTGTTTTAAGGTGCTCTTCATTGACCACAAGCTCAGTGTGCTTTCAATAAATTATTAAACATTTCATTATTTTCATGTATTAAACATACATACTAAGTTTACAAATATTAAAAAAGAAAGAAATCCGAATCTTTAACATAAACAGGTTATATCAATATAAAGTCCATGGGTTGACAATGGTGAGGTGAAAGCTTGCAATTTTTACAAAAGCAGAAAAACAAAATAGGAAATTAAAGAAGGGTTCTAACTGGCTACTGATTAACAGTAAACAGAAAATAAAAGTAATTAGGGGCTGGTGACAATTGGTATTATTTGGTAAAAAAATATTTTGAGACTTTGGTTGCAAAGTAGCACAATTGCCAGACATCCATATTGCAATTTCTGTGATTTCAGTTGCTGAAGTTCATCTGATTTAAAACTTCCATTCTTAATTTGACATGACAGAATCCAATTCAAAGGAGTTCATCATCTTTTTAATGAACATGGTCTCAAAGGCATTTCCCACTATGACTGGTTTAATCATTCCATTTGTCATTAAAAACTACATGTCTTGCTGCTAGACCTTGAGGTCAAATTTACTGGCGACTCTAAACTGATCCAGGGTGTGAGTGTGCATGTGTGTGTATGTGAGTGCTTGAGTGTGGCCTGCAATGTGTCACAATCAATCAAATTTTTATTAAAATAGTCATTAGTTTTGGTTATTTAACATTTATTTTTCTTTGCATCACTGCAATGCCATTTTGTATGAGTACATCCCCACTTTACTGATTTTTGTCTAATGGCCGCAGCCATTTTGTTGTTCACCTCATGTTGCTAACGCATGATTTTTTGCTGCCACACATGTGACATCTCCATAGACACATTTAGATAGATTTAGATTTAGATAGACATTTATTTGTCCTCAAGTGGAAATTTGGCTTTTTACAGAGGCTCTTTCTTGTGGTGTGAAATTTTGTATATAAGTTGTGTCACACACGTGCAAATAGGAGGCAGCTAAAGGGCTTAAGTAACAGTAATACTATGCCAGACCAGGGGGTGGCAGAGTGTGCAGACTGTCTCTCTCAGTCTCTTGCAGACCATTCTCGGGAAATCCCACCGGGTTCCGGCACCACTGATGACGTCACTTCCGGTTCTGGTGCCACTGATGTCACTTCCGGTCTCGAAGATGTCACTTCCGGTTCCGGCCTGGATAACCTCATTTCCTCTCCCAACCTTTAAAACTGCCTTCTTACCTCCACTTGATGAGTTCTGTTTTGGACTCTGTCTTGTAAACATCTCAACCTTTTTTTCAAACCTTTTGCAGCCAAGAATATATTATACGGGTGGCTGCCCCAAACCTTTGTGACTGTCTGGAGTGGATTTTGTTACAGTTGATAAATATTTTGTAGGTCTTTACTTGCAAGTCAGACAAGGCAAATGCAATATTAGTGTTTTCTTTCATTGATAACCTTTCATGTCTAATCCAAGGGTCTTTAGGAAGTGAATTTTATGTCAGGGTTGGTGGAAGTGCCTAAAACCGGTCAGGCAAGGGGAATTCTCTGCAGGACTTACCCTCTCAATCAGCCCCCACAGGAAAGCCAAACTACTTGGCTGGCAAGCTTCACCCAAAAAAAATGATTTGTGGGGGCAGGTGTGAAAATAAACCAGTAATGGGGGAATATCTCACACCAGAATTCTAAAATGGCTGTTTGGTTTTGAATCAGAAGCCATTCTGTACCAAGACACCCTACTGGCCAAACAGAAAATGTATAAATTCAGTTGCTTTACCCCTCCCTCTCTCTCTGTCACTCACACCAGTACCACGAAAAGGACAACAAAATGAAGAGTAAACTCCCAGCAGCCATATTGAGACAGGCATGCGGGCCTGTCTGGAAGAAAGCTAGAAAATGATGACTTAACTAGAGACATTTAGAGTAACTACAAGTCTGTGTGCTGCCTAAAACTACACATCAGCATTTATCAGGTTGCTTGGTTGCCAATAGTCACTTGTATTTTCTTATTGTTATTATTGTATGTATATTATCTGTAAGAGCCAATCTTAGAAAGTTAAAGCTTTAAGTTAAACTCATATTAGTTTTTGCTTAATTTGAATGGAATATAATTATGTTTAATAGCTAGAGATTATAGTATAACCTTTTACCCTGTGTAAGTTATCAGTGTGTGTTTTGCTCTATTGAGAGTATCCTGTGCCATTGCCTCTGCGTGTGGTTTTCCAGCTGCACAACAGCGCCAAGGAAAACACTTCAGCGGATCGTAAAGACTGCCCAGCAGATCATCGGCTGTTCTTTACCCTCTCTGGATAAACTGCACAGCTCTCACTGCCTCAGGAAAGGCAGAAAATATCTTAAGAGTCTCCTCACACCCCACAGATGACATGTTCCAACTGTTGCTATCAGGCAAAAGATATAGGAGCATCAAAACAAAGGCTAATAGACTAAAATAACAGTTTCTACCTTGTTGCTATTAGGGCACTGAATGCCACCTAACCACCTCCAATACAGCAGTGCAATAGATGACATCTTGTGCAATAGTGTTCATGTGCAATTAAGGTCTAATGTTGAATGTTTGTGTTCTACCTTATTTCTTCTTATCCTTTCCTATCCTTTTGTGATTATATGTATTTATATTTTGACACCGCAGGGACTGCACCTAATTTCGTTGTATTTGTTACAATGACAATAAAGAGATTCTGATTCTGATTCTTATTCGGAATAGGCTCATAGCTAACACGGGCTGAAAGACCCATCTGCAGTTTGTAAATAGGACAAACATACAGTTTTCTGACCATTTAGAAATGGTTCAACTGTAAGAGCAAACACAAAGAAAGAAACAAGATATATAAGCTTTAAGCAGAACTTTCCTTAAGCAAGAACTTTTGTTTTCTTTGCTATTTCATTTTTTCTCTGTTTTTGTGAGAACTGTTTTACTTTGAATTTTTACTAAAGCTTACCCCGGGGATGGGGGGGGGGGGGGGGGGGGGGGGTAAACGTTAACATTTAACATTATACATAGTTATTGTCTGTTTTTCACCTGCATTATTATCATTCTTTAATTTAATATTATTTATTGTATCAGTATGCTGCTGCTGAAGAATGTGAATTTCCCATTGGGATTAATAAAGTATCTATCTATCTATCTATCTATCTATCTATCTATCTATCTATCTATCTATCTATCTATCTATCTATCTATCTATCTATCTATCTATCTATCTATCTATCTATCTAAAACAATGATATTTTGTCTGTGGAATCATTTCAACGTGTCAAGCTATTGCCAGAACGCCATGAAGCAAACTAAAGCTGCAGGACTTTGATAATTTTGGGTAAACGCAGGTACATTTTCAATAATACATGATTTAAAGTTGTAACTTAACTCCTGCTTGTCTTTTATTCTTATTTAGAAGGGAAGGTGGAGAGAAGTTATAAAGTACAATACCTTATAAACAGTGGTAGCCTATGGGATTTGAGGCATTCTGACAAAGGATACACAATAAAGAATACAAAAGGGGAAAGTAGAGTAATAGAGAACTCTATCAAGACAAACACTCTTTTAAAATATATATAAATAGGTAAGTAAGTAAGTAAGTAAGTAAGTAAGTAAGTAAGTAAGTAAGTAAGTAAGTAAGTAAGTAAGTAAATAAATATAAACACGCACGCTTTGGTCTGAGCACACAAGCAAATTAATAAAAAACAAAACGTCTTACTCGGCTGTGACAATAACAGTGAGGCGTTATGCAGGCGTATCTCTTTTGATATAAAGGAGCCCCAGTTGTATTTCCTCTGCTGAATGATTTGTTGGCTGAAAGTGTTTGTGTGTCGGTGCAGCACTGTGTAATGACGCTCAGTTTTGTTTTAATTCTGTCCTTTGCTATGACCTCCAGGGGGTCCAGAGTGTGTTGGGTAACTGAGTTTGCCCTTTTAATTAGCTTGTTGGATTTAATGACCCTCTCCTGAAGTGATGTTACCTGCCCAGCACACCACAGCATAGAAAATCACACTGGCCATCACAGAGTTGTAGAAGATGTGATTGATGTCACTCCCCACATTAAAGGAACGCAGTTTCTGAAGGAAAAAGAGCCTTTATTGTATAGTTCCTCTTTGTTCCGTGACCAACCCGTCATTAATGTGGACCCTAAGTACTTGTAGGAGTGCACCACCTGTACATCCATTCCTTGAATAGTGACCGGACATACAGGCTCTTGGACGTGGCGAAAGTCAATAATCAGTTCCTTGGTTCTTTGTTGATGTTAATGTGAAGACAATTCTAGATTAGACAGTATAGCTAGTGCTTTATTTATTCTAAGGGGAGGTTTAGCTTTTATACTGTAGAAGTTCAAGAAATATTCTAAGAAAAAACAACAACAATTCCCCTCACATGCACACAAAGAATTTCAAAAAGAAGGAAACTTAGCTGACTTAGCTAACGATACAACAGAGTGAGGAGTTATAAAGGAGTATTGATGTAGGTACCGTATGAAGGAGACCCAGCAGCGTTTCTTGACACACTTCTATTGATTAATTCGTTGGCTAAAAGTCCTCAGTCTTAGTGTCTCATAGAGACAATGTGTAGCATTTTTCATGTTTTCATCTATTGTTTTATATTGTACTTTATTCAGCATCATTGCATTTTATGTTTTTGCTGTGGTATACATTTGAATTTCTCCTTGACATTAATAAAGTTTATCTAATCTAATAATGGTCCTCAATTTTGTTCTCATTCTCTCCTCCATAACTACAGTACCTCTAGTGGGTCAAGAGTGTGTCCCCAACTAAGCCTGCCTTCTTAATCGTCTTGTTCATTCAGTAGGCCTCTGCTGACTTGATGTTACCAGGCCAGCTCATTACAGCACAGAAAATCGCACTGACTATCTCAGAGCTGCTGTTATTTAAGGGGGTGATGTGTATCTCCCAGTATGCAGTAGCTGTACTGAAAAAGCAAACGTATTCTTTTAGTTTTTCTAGTGTAGCAGGAAACTACATAGATTCAAAAATGATTAACTTTCAGCACACTTATTTTCAAAAATCAGGAGTGGCCTCCCCTCGACTTTCTCGTGTACTCAGATATGGGGATGGATATTTGAGGAGTAAACCGCATGACAATGATTGCATTATGTACATTAAAGAACTATCAACAACAAATCAAATTAATAATATATTGAACAATTATTATAAAAGTAAAGTTGAATAAATTGAACTCTGCAGCTGCATGAATAAAAAAAAAATTGAGTATGTACTCAGGTATGGGGATAGATATTTGAGGTGTAAACCGCATGAAAATAATTGTATTATGTATATTAAAGAACCATCCATCCATTATCCAACCCGATATATCCTAACTACAGGGTCATGGGGGTCTGCTGGAGCCAAGCCCAGCCAACACAGGGCGCAAGGCAGGAAACAAACCCTGGGCAGGGCACCAGCCCACTGCAGGGCGCACCCACACACCAAGCACAATTTAGAATCGCCAATGTACCTAATCTGCATGTCTTTGGACTGTGGGAGGAAACCAGAATACCCGGAGGAAACCCACGCAGACATGTGGAGAACATGCAAACTCCACGCAGGGAGGACCTGGGAAGCGAACCCGTGTCTCCTAACTGCGAGGCAGCAGCGCTACCCACTGCTCCCCGGTGCCTCCCTTAAAGAACCATCAACAAAAAATCAAATCAAATTAATAACATATTGAACAATTATTATAAAAGTAAAGTTGAATAAATCAGACTCTGCAGCTGCATGAATAAAAGAAAATCGAGTATGTGTTCAGGTAAAGTACCACTTCTGGTTAATGGAAATACAGATCTATAATTCTGATGTAACAACCATCCATCCATCCATCCATTCTCTTTCGCTTATCCGAGGTTGGGTCGCGGGGGCAGCAGCTTGAGCAGAGATGCCCAGACTTCCCTCTCCCCGGCCACTTCTCCTAGCTCTTCCGGGAGAATCCCAAGGCGTTCCCAGGCCAGTCGAGAGACATAGTCCCTCCAGTGTCTCCTGGGTCTTCCCCGGGGGCCTCCTCCCGGTTGGACGTGCCCCGGAACACCTCACCAGGGAGGCGTCCAGGAGGCATCCTAATCAGATGCCCGAGCCACCTCATCTGACTCCTCTCGATGCGGAGGAGCAGCGGCTCTACTCTGAGCCCCTCCCGGATGACGGAGCTTCTCACCCTATCTTTAAGGGAGAGCCCAGACACCCTGCGGAGGAAACTCATTTCAGCCGCTTGTATTCGCGATCTCGTTCTTTCGGTCACAACCCATAGCTCATGACCATAGGTGAGGGTAGGAACATAGATCGACCGGTAAATTGAGAGCTTTGCCTTATGGCTCAGCTCCTTTTTCACCACGACAGACCGATGCAGAGCCCGCATCACTGCGGACGCCGCACCGAACCGCCTGTTGATCTCACGCTCCATTCTTCCCTCACTCGTGAACAAGACCCCAAGATACTTGAACTCCTCCACTTGAGGCAGGATCTCGCTCCCAACCCTGAGAGGGCACTCCACCCTTTTCCGGCTGAGGACCATGGTCTCGGATTTGGAGGTGCTGATTCCCATCCCAGCCGCTTCACACTCAGCTGCGAACCGATCCAGAGAGAGCTGAAGATCACGGCCTGATGAAGCAAACAGGACAACATCATCTGCAAAAAGCAGTGACCCAATCCTGAGTCCACCAAACCGGAACCCCTCAACACCCTGGCTGCGCCTAGAAATTCTGTCCATAAAAGTTATGAACAGAATCGGTGACAAAGGGCAGCCCTGGCGGAGTCCAACTCTCACTGGAAACGGGTTCGACTTACTGCCAGCAATGCGGACCAAGCTCTGGCACCGGTTGTACAGGGACCGAACCGCCCTTGTCAGGGGGTCCGGTACTCCATACTCCCGGAGCACCCCCCACAGGATTCCCCGAGGAACACGGTCGAACACCTTTTCCAAGTCCACAAAACACATGTAGACTGGTTGGGCGAACTCCCATGCACCCTCCAGGACTCTGCTAAGGGTGTAGAGCTGGTCCACTGTTCCGCGACCAGGACGAAAACCACACTGTTCCTCCTGAATCCAAGGTTCGACTATCCGACGGACCCTCCTCTCCAGAATCCCTGAATAGACTTTTCCAGGGAGGCTGAGGAGTGTGATCCCTCTGTAGTTGGAACACACCCTCCGGTCCCCCTTCTTAAAGAGGGGGACCACCACCCCGGTCTGCCAATCCAGAGGCACTGTCCCTGATGTCCATGCGATGTTGTAGAGACGTGTCAACCAAGACAGCCCTACAACATCCAGAGCCTTGAGGAACTCCGGGCGTATCTCATCCACCCCTGGGGCCCTGCCACCAAGGAGTTTTTTGACCACCTCGGTGACCTCAGTCCCAGAGATGGGGGAGCCCACCTCCGAGTCCCCAGGCTCTGCATTCTCATTGGAAGGCATGTTATTGGGATTGAGGAGGTCTTCGAAGTACTCCCCCCACCGACCCACAACGTCCCGAGTCGAGGTCAGCAGCGCACCATCTTCACCATATACAGTGTTGACACTGCACTGCTTCCCCCTCCTGAGACGCCGGACGGTGGACCAGAATCTCCTCGAAGCCGTCCGAAAGTCGTTCTCCATGGCCTCCCCAAACTCCTCCCATGCCCGAGTTTTTGCCTCAGCAACCACGGAAGCCGCATTCCGCTTGGCCTGCTGGTACCTATCAGCTGCCTCCAGAGTCCCACAGGACAAAAGGGACCGGTAGGACTCCTTCTTCAGCTTGATGGCATCCCTCACCGCCGGTGTCCACCAACGGGTTCGGGGATTGCCGCCACGACAGGCACCGACCACCTTACGGCCACAGCTCCGGTCAGCCGCCTCAACAATAGAGGCACGGAACATGGCCCATTCGGACTCAATGTCCCCCACCTCCCTTGGGACATAGTCAAAGTTTTGCCGGAGGTGGGAATTGAAGCTACTTCTGACAGGGGGCTCTGCCAGACGTTCCTGGCAGACCCTCACAACACGTTTGGGCCTACCAGGCCTGACCGGCATCCTCCCCCACCATCGAAGCCATCTCACCACCAGGTGGTGATCAGTTGACAGCTCCGCCCCTCTCTTCACCCAAGTGTCCAAGACATGTGGCCTCAAGTCCGACGACACGACCACAAAGTCGATCATCGAACTGAGGCCTAGGGTGTCCTGGTGCCAAGTGCACATATGAACACCCCTATGCTTGAACATGCTGTTCGTTATGGACAATCCATGACGAGCACAGAAGTCCAATAACAAAACACCGCTCAGCTTCAGATCGGGGGGGCCATTCCTCCTAATCACGCCCTTCCAGGTCTCACTGTCATTGCCCACGTGAGCATTGACGTCTCCCAGCAGAACGAGGGAGTCCCCAGAAGGTATGCCCTCTAGCACCCCCTCCAGGGACTCCAAAAAGGGTGGGTACTCCGAACTGCTGTTCGGCGCATACGCACAAACAACAGTTAGGACCCATCCCCCCACCCAAAGGCAGAGGGAGGCTACCCTCTCGTCTACCGGGGTAAACCCCAATGAACAGGCTCCAAGTCGGGGGGCAATAAGTATACCCACACCCGCTCGGCGTCTCTCACCGGGGGCAACTCCAAAGTGGTAGAGAGTCCAGCCCCTCTCAAGGAGATTGGTTCCAGAGTCCAAGCCGTGTGTCGAGGTGAGCCCAACTATATCTAGCCGGAACCTCTCAATCTCGCGCACAAGCTCAGGCTCCTTCCCCTTCAGAGAGGTGACATTCCACGTCCCAAGAGCCAGCTTCTGTAGCCGAGGACTGGACCGCCAAGGTCCCCGCCTTCGGCCACCACCCAACTCACACTGCACCCGACCTCCTTGGCCCCTCCCATAGGTGGTGAGCCCATGGGAAGGGGGACCCACGTTGCCTCTTTGGGCTGTGCCCGGCCGAGCCCCATGGGTGCAAGCCCGGCCAGCAGGCGCTCGCCATCGAGCCCCACCTCCAGGCCTGGCTCCAGAGGGGGGCCCCAGTGACCCGCTTCCGGGTGAGGGAAAACGCCGTCCAAATTTTTTATTCGTCATAGGAGGTTTGTATAACCGCTCTTTGTCTCATCCCTCATCTAGGACCAGTTTGCCTTGGGTGGCCCTACCAGGGGCATAAAGCCCCGGACAACAGAGCTCCTAGGATCACTGGGACACGCAAACCCCTCCACCACAGTAAGGTGGCGGTTCGAGGAGCCAAATTTCATCCATCCATCTAGTTGTGTTTTTAAGATATCGTGTTTATACACACGCACACAATCAGACAAAATTCCAAAAAACTGTATTTTCTGACTCGGTGAGGTCTAAAACGTCAAGATTCATCAAACTGTCAAAGTCCATTTTTTTTCATGATTAATATACTTTCTCTATACTTTGTATACTTCGAGTGCGAAGTGGCAGTTGAATTACTATCAGCAAAAAGCAGGCACCTGAGAAATAAACTGAAACGTAACTCACTCGTGATTTTTTAGTAAATACGGTAAAGTTTTTGTTGAGCAGCATAATCCGATTTCAGACGTTTAAATTACATCTTGATATACAACAAGTGCAGAGGAAGGCAGCATGTAAATCGCTTTCTATTCCACAGGCTTTACAAGCGTATTCAGCTCGCTCTGTCACCGCAAATGCAGTGTGAACACCCGCCCGCCATCACCAGCCGCCGATCACTGGATGAATACGTGCAGGTGACTCATGGTGGATGGCTTTCAGTTTTAGAGTTAAATGTTAAAAAAGTTAAAAACTAACAACAAGAAAATTAATTAAAAAACGAAAACTAAAATTATGTTTAGTAAGTTATTATTTTATTTCAGTTAGTCTTAGTTTAGTTTTAGTTTTTCATTTCAGTTTTGTTAATTATTTTATTTCAGTTTACGAAAATGTTTTTTTAATAATAGTTTCAGTTTTGATTTTAGTTTTCGTTAACTATAATAACCTTGGTACACAGCAATAAAACTGTTCCATGCAATTCTCTATAGTGTATTTAGTCAGGTCTCCCCCCCAAGAGCACCCTCTCAATACCTGTCATATAAGACTCGTAGCTTGAGATTTAACTATGTTTTTCATGTTCAAGTAGAGATCAAGCCAAGGGTTAAAGGCCGATACCCCACATACCCTGAGTGCTGGCCCATACCCCCAGGACAGTACATCTTTCAAAAAGTTAGCTCAGCCCTTTCAATCAATGAAAATTGCTGGAGCCATAACAGTCACCTGATTAGCCTGGACATGGCCTTCAGGCATTTGAATACCCAGGTCAGAGCTCTGTGGTCAATGTAGTAGGTTTCACAAGTCGTCCCCTCAAGGAAATGGTGCCACTTCTCGAGAGTCCACATGAAAGCGAGACACTCCTTCTTGGTGGTGGAATACTTGAAATCAGATCCCTTTAGCAATCTTGACTACAACTCGTTCCTACCCAGAGCAACTTGGGAGAGAAAAGAGCCAATCCTGAGGGTCACTCGTGTCTGTGTGGACCTGAAAAGTCAATGATGGGTTTGGCTGTGCCAAGGCTGGTGGGGACAGCAAAGTCTTTTTCAAGTTCAATAAATACAACAAACGACAAAAACAACAATAAAAATTCTGTTCACATACACCCAAAGAATTAGAAAAAGAAGGACTTTGCTCACGATGAGACACAATGAGGCTGTAGGTATGAAGGAGCCC
The DNA here is from genome assembly GCF_900747795.2 of Erpetoichthys calabaricus. Lineage (NCBI taxonomy): Eukaryota > Metazoa > Chordata > Cladistia > Polypteriformes > Polypteridae > Erpetoichthys > Erpetoichthys calabaricus. Next base: position 19,237,013 of record NC_041400.2, on the reverse strand, counting down.
CAGTAGCATTTCTTGACTCATTTCTGTTGACTAATTCATTGGCTACAAGTCCTCAATTAAAACTGCTAACCTGCACGTCTTTTGGGGGGGAGTATGGGTGGAAAACCAGACAACCCAAAGAAAACTCACACAGACGTGGGGAGAACAAGAAAGCTCACACAGACAATGAATCCATGAAATAGCCGTTCTAACCACTGCATCACCATGCCTGATTCTTTAACTTGCTATACAAGGTGAAAATATGCAGTTAGGGCATTGACATCAGAGATTTCATATTGGATCTTTTATTATTTATCGTACGTAATATTTCTTCAGGTTCATTGATTTGTCTTTTAGAAGGCACAGATTGTTTTATTTGTTTAGTAAGTCTGTAATTCCCATTACTTTTTCCTATACGCAATCTGTAAAAGATCTTTTTGTATGGCAGTAGAGTAGATGAGGAGTGTATTCTGTCTCCCATATAACCAGTAAATCATTCTAGCCGTTAAACAAGTACAGCTCAGCGGTTTCCTGAAGTGCTGCACTTGATATCTTGGGATGTACTGCTGTTCAAAAAGCCTGGAGATGAGAAAGAGCACTTTAAATTTAACATGGTGACTGGTGTGACCACCTGCAAATACTACGCGCTCAGCACTGGTACATAAATTACCTGCTTTTGCTGGTTTATGAAGCTGTTTATTTAGACACCACCTGGCGTGTTTTTCTTCTCTATGCTCAAACAGAATCTGCTTAGAGAGATAAAGAAGCAAAAGGCATAAAGCTCAAAGCTGTAGCAAAATGGTTTGTTTCTTTCAAATAAAACATTTCTGCCGTCATTTAAATTGGAGGCACTGTGGCGTCACTCACCTAGAGTTCTGGGCTTGAATTTGCAGGTTCAGTCCATGTGTGGGTTGTCTTCTCTCAACCCCAGTGCAACAGGAGAATGAAATTGTGTCATCTGGCCCAATTATGTAAAGAATAGTCAATAAAAGTAAAGAAGAATAAGAATGGGCAATAATAAACAATACAGAAACGCAAACATACATACATACATACTAATATGAAATCTGGCAGTTCTGCACCATATACTTCAGTACTACTTGACAGACGGCAGTCCATAGTAGGGGTGAGTGTGGTCTTTCATAATGTAGGTGGTCTTGTTTTTGCTGTAGAGTTCCTCAATAGGACTGAGAGATGCCCCAATGGTGATCGCAGCTGCTCTCACCACTCTCTTCAAGGAAATCCGGTCCGAGACGTTACAGTCCCGATACCACACAGAGACACAGGTGGTCAATACAATCTCTCTGTTGCCTCTGCAGAAAGTGGTTATTGTGAGAGGGAGGAGATGTGCGCCTCTCATGCACCACACAAAAGAGCAGTCTCTTCTGTCCTCTTTTGACTAGGGAGGAGTTTTGGCTCCAGGAGATATCATTTGTTACCTCCACTCTCAGGATCCTCTCTCAGACTTTGAAGAAGACTACAAGTAAACTGTAGGTGACACTAAAATTGGACAGATAGCAGACACTTCTTCTTTCAGCTGCTCCCATTAGGGGTTGCCACAACGGATCATCTTATTACCTTCCTCCTCTCGTCCTGCCTCTGGACACGTCTCCCCACTCTTCTTCTCCTTCTTCGGCCAACAGTAGCCCAATTTCCGGCAGCACCCTGTTGGGTAACAGTACTGGTGGCGGTCGTTGTTAACCTGAGGCTTCACGGATCCGGTATGGAAATTTGTATGGTTGTCTGCATATTGATTTGGCAAAATTTTACACTGGATGCCCTTCCTGACGTAACCCTCCCCATTTATCCGGGCTTGGGACTGGCACAAAGAAACACACTGGTTTGTGCATCCCCTGTGGCTGGGTTGGATGGATGGCAGACACTGAGGAGGCAAAAAAAAAGAATCCAGAAAAACCTGGACAGCTTTCAGAAATGGGAAACACTTGGAAAATGCAGTTTAATGTGAAAAGGAACATCAATTATAAATACAAGATGGGAGACACAGTCATAAAGGAAGCAACCTCTGAAAAGGATTTAGGGGTTGATGTTGACGCAACATTTTCATTGACTAAGCAATGCAGAGAACCATAAATGTGAAGTTATATCATAAAAACTATTGAAGTTAAGTCAAGGGAGGTTATGCTCAAATTATATGATACACTAGTAAGACCGCATCCGGAGTCTTGTGTGCAGTTCTGGTCAAAATGTTACAAGAAAGACATAGCAGCACATGAGGCTGTGCAGGGAAGAGCAACCAAGTGGAGACTGGGACTTAACTCTTTGTGGGCTGAATATTTTTGTTCCAAAAAAGGCACCACCCAAAGCAAGGGTCTCCCATATAAATCAACCTAAAATATCATCTGCTGGGTACTGAGGTCATCAGTTCACAGTCTCTTGTGGCTCAAGACGCTGACAGGTGGCATGAAGGCTAACAGGAATGCATGTCACACTGGCTGTCAGGGTGCCTTCACGTGACAAGGGCCGGGGACGGCAACAGCCGTCACGGTCACAGCACAATGCACTCTGGTTTGTACCTCGTGTCACTATGAGTGGCGATCTTCATCTACACAACACAAACGTGTTCGGCACCACGAATAGCTAGAGATCGATCAGCGGGTGCCGGTACCTCACTTTCGTTTTAGATCTCGATCTTCAGATCACTTGCACCAAAATCAGAGTCCAACAGTCCGAGTCCAATTCAGCAATAATATGCAAAACGTTGTCCACGGAGTAGTTTGTTTCGTGCATTTTCTTCTATCTCTTGCCAGACTTCAATGCCATTTTTGTCGTTGTTTGCTCTTCACTACACCCGCAAGGGCAGGGAAATCTCAGTCAAACCAACGAAGCTAACTTTCCTTATAGCAAAGAGAGTCAAACTAAAATGTAACGGTGAGTTTTGTCACGGTTTGCAGCTGCTTACTGCTCTCAACCCCTCTTGCTGACAAAAGTCGACATCCGCCCTGAAAGAGTTAAAGACATGTCCTACTGTGACAGACTCAGAGAATTAAACCTGTGTAGTCTCAAGCACAAGAGAAAGTGTGGGGACCTTATCCAGGTATTTAAAATCCTCAAAGGCACTGATAAAGTAGATCCAGCAACTTTAAACATTCTTTCAGCTTAAAGGTGAATCTGATACTCGAAGGACATCAGTGGAAATTAGGGAAAGTACATTTAAGAATAAAGCCAGGAAGCTCTTCTTTATGCAAAGATTCATGGGAATCTGGAAGAAACTACCAAGACATGGAGTTGAAGCAGGAACCTCAACAACGCTTAAGAATCTGGATGAGATATTGGGAGAACTTAGCTGCTGCCTAAACAAATGCGCATGATGGACTGTATGGTCTCCTTACATTTGTCAAACTTCTTATGTTCTTATGGTTTTGTTTGCTCTATCGACATTTACAGTCAGGTTATTGGTCTTACACCAGCCAACTAGTTGTTTAACCTCCTCTCTATATGCTGTCTTGACATCACCACTGATGAGGTCCATCACCTTTGTGTTGTCCTCGAACTTACTGATGTGGTTTACGGTGTAAATTAATTAAATTCTTAATTGAACAGAATACGTATATACAATTTAGCCAGAAGCTCTCTAAATCTTTAAGAACACCACAGGGATTCTCGTTAGAAGAATAGCCTACTCATCCCAATTTAGCATTTCTTATTTTCTATAGTACTAGGGTGTTGTACCGTGTTAGCCATTATGAATGTAGAGAAAAGCCAAGCAAAATGACACCTTTTATTGGCAAACTAAAAAGATTACAATATGCAGGCTTTCGAGGCAACTCAGGCCCGTTCTTCAGGCAAGATGTAATACAGAGACTGAAGTTCCCTATGTTTATATACACACTCTAGGACAAGAATCAACATTGGTAAATCTTTAAATGAGAAATTTTAAATGTAAAAAATTAATAGATTCATTCAGGCTAGGGTTAATTTAACAAGAGAGAAAATAACAATGTATTGTCAAGATCTCTGGATAAGATAACTGTCCAACAAAGTCTTTTGAAGTTTAAAACTCATTACAAACTTCAAAAGACTTTGTTGGACAGTTATCTTAAATTTCTCATTTAAAGATTTACCAATGTTGATTCTTGTCCTAGAGTGTGTATATAAACATAAGGAACTTCAGTCTCTGTATTACATCTTTGCCTGAAGAAGGGGCCTGAGTTGCCTCGAAAGCTTGCATATTGTAATCTTTTTAGTTAGCCAATAAAAGGTGTCTTATTTTCTCTATAATTTCAAATAATCGAAAATTGGAAATCTCCAAGGGGACACATCTAACTAACCTATTATGTGTCAGGGTCGAAGCACATTACCTTTTCAATTTGGATGTTAGGTTAAAGTTTTCTTTCAGTGGCGCCTGCTGTCTCTGCCACCCTACAGGAGCCTGTTCATAATATATAGCAGGCCCCATGTATAACACACCAGACTATGCTGCATGTACTTGTGAGCTGTCACTTACATGGAAAGGGCAGATGGGCCTAATAAAGTGGCCATTTGAAGTTATAAATTCACACCCAAAATGAAAGAAAAACTACATCGGAAAAAATAAATCCCCCTCACCTTACAGCGGCTCTTTTATAACCATGAAAGCGCCCATATATTTGCCTAGAAGCTGAATTTGATCTAATGGCTCAACGGTTAGCAATTGGTTTTTCTGATGTACTCTGTGAATAGTCCCTAAATAATACTGAGTGCCCAAAATCGAAAGGTCATCACTTCATCAAAAAGAAAAAATGTTTCAAAAAGTGAGCTCACATGTTCTGAAGCTTTGATGGAGAGGGCAGAGGTGTGCGCTGAATCTTATTAACACACTTGATTTGCTGCCATGTTCCAGGTCTCCCTTCTGGTGCTCTTATGACAGTGTGGCTGGTGCTGTTAACATGCAGAGGCCCCGCAGATTTTAATTGCATTGAAAAATTAGAAACAGCTGTAGAATTTTATTTTTATTCCAACACTGTTTGCAAAGCAATTGACGGCCAGGCTTCCAGAGTTTTCCAGAGAAATTATATTTGTGAGCATTCTGCTCTTTTTTTAACCTTTTATGTTTTAGACATTTCATGATAATTAAAGTAAAATTAGTGAAAAAGAAAAAAGCGATGGAATGTAAATGGGTTAACATAAAACTGAAGAATTAAATACATATACATCAATTTTACTAGAAAGTATAGTTTATTGAAACCATATTCCATTCATATCTTATTTTACTAATTTAGGTGGGGCAGATTCACAGCCTTTGTGATTCTATACCTGGATTTGTCTGTTCAGGTCAGGTCAGGTGAGGTTGGGGGGCATGCACTTGGAACAGCGTGTTGTTGCACCCACCACACAACAAAACAGCTTGGGATCTTGGTTGGCAACCCCCCAGGCAGACACACGGTCCAGTCCCTCACCCCAGAAATGTCCATCTCTCTGCCACAGCCAGGAGTTACGTGGGCATCCCCTTAGCCTGGTCCAGATGCTTGGGTCCTCAACAATGAGAATCCTGCAAGCCTGATCACCCTTGGTTCACAAGCAGGGCTTTGCAAAGTGGCCTAAACTAATTACAAATATGCTGTAAATCACAAAATTCCTGATAACATGAGTATTCACCCCTTCAAGTCAGTATTTAGTAAATGCACCTTTGGCACCAATGACAGCCTTGAGTCTAAGAAAGAGGTCTCTCTCCCTATCAGCTTTGCACTTTTTCTCCTGTGAAAGGATTTGACAAACACAGTAAAAGGTTTGGGGGCAGCCGCCCATATAACTGAAATAAGCTGCCAACGATTGAAAGTTTGGTTCAATGAAACAGGACTCAACAGACTTCAGTCCAACAATAGAACACACAGACAGGGAAACATGACGGTTTAAAGTCAACCAGGGGAAGTGATGTCATCAGAACCGGGGCCAGAAGTGACGTGATCTTACCCGGTAAACAGAGGTGACGTCATCTGAGCCGGAACTGGAAGTGACGTCATCGAGTCCAGGTGAAATTTCCTGGGGCTGGTCTGCCAATGAAAAAGAGGAAGCATCAGTGAACTCTGCCACCCCCTGACCTGGCATGGAATTATCCCTTTTCGAGCCCTTCAGTTGCCTCTCATGCTCACGTGTGTGACACTCCATTCTTCTTTACAGAGTTGCTCATCATGCTATGCCTGTTTGCCTGCTGATCGTGAGTGAACAGCCAATTTTCAAGTTCAGCCACAAATACTCAGCTGGATTGAGATCTGGACTCTGACTCCTCCACTCCAGCACATTAACATTGCTGTTTGAAGCCATTCCTTTGTAGCTTTGACTTCTTGATGTTTGAAACCATTCCTCTGTAGCTTTGGCTTGATGCTTCGCCTTATTGTCTTGCTGGAAAACACATCCTCCCCCAAGGCCACAGGTTTCTTGAAGAATACATCAGGTTTTCCTTAAGGACACCCCACCCTGTATTTTTTTTAATTTGTTTTGCCCTCACTACCCTTCCAGGGCCTGCTGCAGGTGCTGTCACCACCATGCTTCACGATGGGGGTGATGTGTTTGTCATTATTTTAAGTGTAACATGGTATTTAGTTTGCTGGCTAAAAAGTTTGATTTTGGTCTCACCAGACCACAGAACCTTCATGAGATGTCATGTGTGTTTGTTTAAACAGTGGCTTTCTCTTTGCCATTCTCCCATGAAGTTGTGACTGATGAAGCACCCGGGCAACAGCTGTTCTGTGTGCGGTCTCTCTCATGTTCCTACTGTAGCTTGTCATTCCTTCAGAGGTCTCTTGCTGACCTCCCACACTCGTCTTCTTCCTGCACAAACACTCAGTTTTTGTGGATGACCTGTTCATACAGATTTGCTGCTGTGCCAATCTCTCTCCATTTCTTAATGGACTCCAAGGGATATTCAGTGATTTGGATATTTTCTTGTCTCCATCCCTTGACTTATACTTTTATAGTGTTTCTTGGAGTGTTGTGTTGTTTTCATTTTGCATGTTAGGCCATACTGACCCACCACATGCTGGAGATTCCAGACGCAGAAATGTATTTATACTGCAATCAACTGAAACCCTAGATGGGTGACCTCCATTCAACTAATTCTGTGACTTCTAAAACCAGTTGGCCACATCCATTAGGATTTAGGGGTGTCATATTAACCTCCTTAGCATTAGACCCGAATGTCACTTGGGCTGAAGAAACCATGCTAAAAGCATTAGTTCTGAGTGTCACTCAGGCAAACTGTATAGACACATCTCACGTAAGATCTGAAGATTATTCAGGCTGTAAAAGTGCCAACAGGGTCAGTGCCAAGTGTTACTTGGGCAATCGTATAGGTGTCTTTTACGTAAACGTCAGACCTGAATGTTACCTGGACAATGGTGTAGACACGTCTTCTGCTAACCTTATAATGGCATCTCATAAGAAACAATTTTCAGCAGTGATGACAAGGTGAATAAGTCTTCAGGCAGTGAAACTGAAAGTGATTATGGTGAATCACATGGACATGTTCATTTTATTATTATTATTATTTTTATTATTTCTAGCATTATTATACTTTCTACACTTCTGACTTTGTAATTTTAGTGTTTTGCACATTTTACAGTAGTCATTTTATAAGCCGATGATTTTTACATGTTTTTTTGAGAAGAAATGTAATGCTAAGGAAATTGAATGCTTTGTGATGCATGAGTCCCCGTCTTGCACCTCCAGACACGAGGCTGAGTCTCAGTACTTTAGCAAAACCAGGTTTAATTCAGCTTGAAACAGGAACAGCACGGTTATTTATTGCAGCAGGATCTACCACTCTCCTATACACAGACAATGCAAACGGGCAGGGTCAGGGCCATGTTATAATAATTCTTAATAATAATTCTTTGCATTTATATAGTGCTTTTCTCAGTACTCAAAGCGCTCAGCAATTGCAGGTTAAGGGCCTTGCTGAAGGGCCCAACAGAGCAGAGTCCCTTTTGGCATTTATGGGATTCGAACCGGCAACCTTCCGATTGCCTGTGCAGATCCCTAGCCTCAGAGCCACCACTCCATAATGTGCATCACCCATTTGTGACATGCCTGTATAGCGCGATCTTAATCGGCTCGTAGTTGCTAGATCGGCTCACAGTTCTGCGGTGCTATGCTGCTGCACTGCGAACCTGGGGCTTCCTCGGCAACAGACAAGCAGTCCTCCACAGACGAGGCAGTCGCGCTTTGGCGTGTCATCCCATGTGGGGTCCTAAAAGAGTTTAGAAACCTCACAGCCTATGCAGTTATTTTGCATTTATATTTGTAATTAAATAGCCATTCCCCCGTTTGACCACGTAGTAGTGAAACAGAACAGTAAGGAGGGTCCCGACCTGCTCCCTACTCCTGATGTCACACTTCTCCCTCCCCTCAGCCCACAGCCTCTGTCTCAGATTAGCATGACTATATCACTCCAGCAAGTGAACGATGATTCTAAGCGTAATGAGAGAAGTCCCAAAATATACCGGAATGTTCAAGCAAATTATTGAAAAAAACACAATCTAAATCCATTAAGTAGTTCTCTCGTTCGCTAGCTAAGCGGAGGCAAGGTACACGCCGCAAGGCTGGTGCGTGAGTGAGGAGGTTCCCATCCCACTGCACGTCTCTCAGATTCGCGCAAATAAATCGGTACCACAAGCGAACTATGATACATAGCGCAGTGAGAGAAGTCGCAAAATCAATCAGAATATTCAAACAAATTATAGAAAAAAACCCGATCTAAATCCGTTACGTAGTTCTCTCGTGAAAAGCAGACAGACAGAGAGATTTTGTATTTATAGAGATTTAGACCACTTTGCAAAGTTCAGTTTTCACTTTGATGCTATACGTTTTTTTTTTCTGTTGATCAGTGTCAGAAAAATCAAATCCACTGTGTTTCAGTATTGTATAACAATAAAATGTGGAAACTTCCAAGGGGGGAGTGAATACATTTTATAGACACTGTAAACATAATCAAGTTTTTTTTTTTTTTAAAATTTGAAAAAATCCCATTTTCTCTGCTCTGTCAGGCTTCATGTTGATTGTGAGAGAACCACCTTTTTCAAGTCCAGCCACAAATTCTCAGTCGTATTGAAGTCTGGACTGTAAGATGCTCACATTGTTGTTTTGAAGCCATTCCTGTATAGCTTAGGCTTTATGCTTGGTGTTGTTGTCTTGCTAGAAAACAAATCTTCTTCCAAAGTGCAGGCTCCTAGAAGACTACATTAGGCTCTCCTTCAGGATTCCCTGCATTCATTTAACCCTCAGAAGCTCTCCAGGGCCTACTGCAGACAGTAATCCTGACAGAATGCCGCTGCCACCACCGTGCTTCATGATGGAGATGTTCAATTTTTGATAACGTACATTTTTTGAACTATGCCAAACTTGGTGTTTAGCTCCATTTCTAACATTATAACATCCTTCCAGCTGACTCCAGAGTCTCCTATGTGCCTTCTGCCTAAAATGTCATGTGTTTTTTTTTAACGGTGGCTTTCTCTTTGCCGCTCTCCCACTAAGCTGCGACTGGTGAAGCAGTTGTAGTCTGCACAGTCCCACCAATCTAAGTCACTGTAGCTTGTAACTCCTTCAGGTTATTTGGTGGCCTCCCTCATTTCTTGCATGATCAGCTATGCCACACTCATTCAATTTCTTAATAAATTGCTTAACTGGATATTCTTTTCTCCCCATCCCCAGATTGTACTTATCAATCACCTTTTCATGGAGTTGTTCAGAATGTTTTTTTGTTTTTATCGTGCAAGTTAGACCACCATGCTGAGTCGCCTCAAGGTGAACCTTCCAGATTCAGGTGCATTTAAACAGACTGCAATCTATTAAAACCTAATTATGGAACTTTTGAAAGTAGTTGGCTGCACCAGCAATAATTAAGGCAGCGGTTCTCAAACTGTGAAGTAACAAAAAAGGGGGCGCGAATGTTGCCATATGTGGCGTAATGTCGCTATTCGTATGGAAATTTTAAACTTGTAGCGGGGTATCGGCAGCAAAAAATATAGGAATAAATTTTATTAGGGTTTCAAAAAAACGTTAGGGGGGCATGATTGAAACTGTTATGAAAACTTGGGTTGCAAATACTTAAAGGTTTAGAAACGCTGAATTAAGGGGTGTCTTTAAAGGTGAATACTTATGCAACCAATGAATTTATATTTGTGTTTACCAGACCGCTTTGCTGAGATCTCTTTTAACTTTGACATTAAAGAGTCTTTTTCTGTTGATCAATGTCAAGAAAACTGAATTAAATCCTCTGTGATTCAATTTTGTAATAAAATATGAAAATTTCCAAAGAGATGAATACTTTTTTATAGATATTTTAAATGTGGTACATTTTGACAGCTTAATTCACAATGCCCTCTTTTGGGGCAGCTGTGATATATCATCCATTATTGAAAAACATTTATATACAATATCATTATGTTTTCCCCATTTTTACCCTCAACAGGATCTCTGGAACGAAGGGAGCCAGGACCTTTCTGAACACATGGCGTGGGTCAGCGAGGTTATGAACTTAAGGCTTACAACTACGAATATTAAGATCAGCCCTAGGGCGACTGCCTAATGTTTAAAAAGCAGGGCATCCAAGGTTAATGAGAGCTGCCAAAACTCATGCGTTCAGGGTCAAGGGCTGTAAGAATTTTAATTATTAAGGTCATGTCAGTTTGCTGCTGGACAATTTTTTTTCAGGGCTAAAAGCTGTTGGGTATGATGATGATAACTAAATGCTGTATATGTAATGGTGGGTTTGCGGCCTGATGTTGCGAATAGCAGCCTGTGATGAGTAGACTCCTCTCCAGAGCTAACTGCTGCCTTTCATCCAGTGTAGCCCCCCGGTGACACTACCTTCGTTCAATCTTCCCTTATTTCACAAACCAGGGTCCTCAGTGAGCACTATCAGGTGTTTTACCAAGCAAGGAAAATGTAATACAAAGCAACTGAACACTAAAAAACATGGTTCTTACTGACAAATTATTTTTCCCTATGCTCTTTTTACTTGATTTTGATGTATTTCTATGTGCCATAAAACATATTTATTGTAAGACTTCACCGTGACAGATTCAAAAAAGAAGAAACACAGCAGGGCAAAGAAGGGATTGCAGAACAGTTTACTTGAAACAGTCCAAAAAAAAAATACACGAATGTAAAAGCAAAACGAATGACTTTGAACTATTTACAATTATCTGTGACTCTCTCATTCTTATAGCCCAGAAAGACCAAAAAAATTTTAAAATCCTCTGGTTCCACTTCTGTAACCCACCTCCTGTACCAAGCTTGACTCCCCCTGTCTCTTCCTCTACACCTACACTTCAAACCATACAGAAATCCCCACCCCTCTGTTCAGGGTGCCCCCCCCCTTTTCTTTCCTTTACTGCCAATCACATCAGGTCAGTCCTCCACGTCATTCTCTGCCCTCCCCGCTCGATCCATCAGTCACTTTCCCTCTGGGCTTCACCCTGGCCGGGACGCTACATTATATATATATAACCCATAAAGCCAACATGAGCACTCACTTTACGGAAATAAACACGCCATGAAAACTCTGTTCAGTACTGGAGATACTGTAGATGTGGCATCTGCCAGTAGACATGTCAGGTCATCTTTCCCATTACAGTGGAACCTCGGTTCACGACCATAATTCGTTCCAAAAGTCTGGTCGTAACCCGATTTGGTCGTGAACTGAAGTAATTTCCCCCATAGGATTGTATGTAAATACAATTAATCCATTCCAGACCGTATGAGCTGTATGTAAATATATATTTTTTGAAAGATTTTTAAGCACAAAAATTGTTAATCATACCATAGAATTTACAGCGTAATAGTAAACGAAATGTAAAAACATTGAATAACACTGAGAAAACCTTGAACAACAGAGAAAACTAACAATGCAAGAGTTCGCGCTATAGCACTACAAACCTCTCGCTAATAACACTTTTTTTTTTTTAATGAGTTTTAAGCACAGGGAAAAAAATGAACATTTGAAAAAGTCGTAATTTAATAAACCACCAAGAAAAGTAACATTGCAACAATGCACAATACGAACCGATCGCTGTAAACAGAAGTGAAGTGGAGGTTAAAATCCAATAGAAAAAAGTCTTCATTAAATACAGCGAGGTTAAAACAATGCTGGAATCTGTCTCTTTAAAAACAAGCCCTTATGCGGCCAGCCCTCTCTCTCTCGTGCGCGCGTGTGTGTATCTCTCACGTATGTCTGTGTGTGTCTCTCTCGCTCGCTGCACAGGGAGAGACTGAACACGTGCTGAAATCAACGGCGCGCACAAACCAAAAGGGAAACTGGCTTGTTCGTATACCAAGTGTGTGGTCGTGAACAGATGCAAAAGTTTGGCAAACTTTTAGGTCGTAATCCGATTTGTATGTGTTCCGAGATGTTCGTGAACCGAGGTTCCACTGTATTTGATAGTTTCTACCATTGTCTAACAAAAGTGGAGATTAAAAAAAAATAATATCTTTTATTTCAACCATTTTTCAGAAAACCCAGGTTCCTTTCTCCGTGTTTAATGTGGCAGAAATTTTGCAAACAGAAGACTGGTGTATATTCAAATTTAATGGAAGATATATTTGAAATAACCTATTCAAAAAGGGAAAGGTAATGTCACCTAAAACAACATTTGGGTCAGAAAGGCTTGTTGGTCTTGACAAGTGATGAAACCATCACAAAAAGAGGCATTTAAAAAATTTTTTTAACAAACGTGCCACTTGAAAAAGTTCCATTGTTATATACAAAAAAAATGATGTGATTTAAAAACAAAACCTTTTCAAGATAAAGCCTGCAATAACTAAATGGAGAGTAACTAGCGATAACAGCAGGACAAGTAGCTGATTAGTATTTAAAACACCCCACTTTTATATTCTCAGTGTCTCTTACGGTGCCAAGTATTGCAGACATAAGGCAGCCTTCAGGTCCTCTTTGCTTTGCCATCCAAATTCACAGCCTGTATAAAGTGCAGTCAAAACAAGCTGGTGTCTGGGTTTGCGTGACCTTTGTTGGTAAATTTAAGATCCATTTAAAATCCATTGATCTGATTTCTAGTGGCTACTATCAGCGATAGGCCAGATCAGTTCTAAACTTAAATAAAACTAGTAACTAGTAAATAAGTTCAGAAACAAAAACAGTGAGAAATACGTTGCTTCTGTAAAAGGCAGCTGCTTGCACAGCACCTAGAAGAATATTGTAACGACCCGATAGCAAGGGAGACTGCTGAAGAGACACCGGTGATCACTAAAACCTTTCTTTACTGCTGGATGCTAAATCACCGTCTCAAACTCCTGCTGTATGGCTATGGGAGATGCCACCGCCAGCAATCAAAAGGCTTCAGGTGCAGTTTGGCAGTACAGATCCTGTCGTTTAATCTCTCCTTCGCAGACGCTCTCCAAGGGTCGATTCCAGGTAGCTGTCCTGGTCTCTTTTAAAGTCCACTCTGCCCTCTTCCTCTGCTGCTTGTATGGACCTCACGCACGTGTGTGGTCTCCTAGGAGGTCTGGCATTGTAATATATTTGAAAGGTTTCGACTCGTTTTCTGGATTGACACGTTTCATCTCCTGGTTCTCTTCTCGTGTTCAGACAGGATTTTAAACAGTATATACTGTATATGGATTTTCATATTGTAAGCCACTAGGGGGCATTCTGCCACCCTGACCCAGACACAGACAGGCAGGAGACAAGTTTTGCCACATACCACATGTTTATTTACAGTCTCTTACTAGTCGATAATACCCATAAGCACAATGCAGCACCACCAACACCTTCCAGTCCTTCTCCGTTCACTCCTCTTCAGGCTTTTCCTCTCCTCCCGACTCTCTCCTCCTGGAGTGAGGCGGCTCCTTTTTAAAAGGCACCTTAATGGACTTCTGGTGCCTAACGAGCTTCTTCCGGCCACACTTCTGGCTGTGGTGGAAGCAAGACCAAATTAGGCCCTGGAAAGGTCCATGCGCCCCCCGAAGCCCACTGAAGACCAAGGGGGCTGCCCTCTATCGGCCCGGGGAAGAAACTGTCCCGACAATCCTATTTTCCCCAGTACTTACACACTTTGGGCGTCCTGGCCGGTCCGCCACACTATGTAAATTTTTAAGTGTTAATTTAACACTGGCAATTTTCCTTGTATGTTCTGTAGCCAGTGCCAGTGCTTGGTTATTTTGCGCGCTAGGCCAAGCTTATTAGTGCACCAACCATTTATTCGGTAGATGAGCCATGTGGCTGGCTCTCCACAACCCTCATGATCTGCACCCTAGGCGAATGCCTAATTCACCTTAATGGTGGCACCGGCCCTGACTGTAACTTTTTATTCATTAGTTCAGTTATTAAACCAGATAGTCCATAATGAATACACACAGGTGTAAATGAAAAAAAGTTAGATGGACACAACCGCTGGTTCCTTTGTTGTTTGCCATTTTTTGCTAATGAGGGGTCATTGAAAACAGTGAATGCAGCTGTTTAAGACTGAAATAAGCAGTTAAGGGCGGGGAAATCTTAAACAGCAAGACCACTAAAATGAAGCATAAAAATGTTCCTTGAGTTTTAAGTGTTTCGACAGCAGGAATTGACTTCTCATTAAGAAATTAGGATGGAGTAAAAAACCTGCAGCCACTACAGCCATCCAGGATGGACTTTGCAGACCCCTGGCCTAGTGAAGAACTGGCTTTTGCGTTGTCTTTTTCTAAGGGGTCTGAGACCCAGAGGCTTTCTCTTTTCTGATGTTTCCCTATTGCTGGCTGGCCTTCAGTAAGCTGCAGCCTCAATTTATTTTACATTAACATTTCTTTTTGTTTTAAGACAATTAGGATCATTTATAACAAGCTCCAAAATGTCTTTAGCTATGCATTATGTGTACAGTATATTTTACATGCAAATGTATGCGTATGTATTGCATTGTGTTATTACATTTTATTTATACTTATATTTTTATTTAGGTCAGGTCTGGTCAGGTTGGGGAGCATGCACTGGTATTGCACGTTGCCGCACCCACCACATGATGAAACAGCTCGGGATCCCAGTTGGCAACCCCCCAGGCAGACACACGGTCCAGTCCCACCCTCCGGAAATAACCCTCTATCTGTCACAGCCAGGTGCTACATGGATGTCACCTTGGCCTGGTCCTCAACAATGAGGATCCTGAGAGCCGGATCACCCTCAGGGAATCACGCCACATGGCCGTAGTGCTGTAAGTGATGCTCCCTCACAATAATAATAATAATAATAATAATAATAATTCTTTGGATCTATATAGTGCTTTTCTCACTACTCAAAGCGTTCAGCAATTGCAGGTTAAGGGTCTTGCTCAAGGGCCCAACAGAGCAGAGTCTCTTTTGGCATTTACGGGATTCGAACCGGCAACCTTCCGATTGCCAGTGCAGATCCCTAGCTTCATTCGAGACTCCGTGAGCAACACAAAGTCAAATCAGTGGTACCCAAGGATTCTCCAAAGAGATACAGTACCGAAGGAGTCCAGTCTTCTTCTCAGGTCACTGGATAGCGTCCATGTCTCACAGTCATATAGCAAGACAGGAAGCATCAGGACTCTGAAGGCATGAACCTTCGTCCTTTTGCAGAGATGTCAGGAGTGCCACATACCCCTTTCCAGTGACCTCATGACCCCACCTGCTGTCCCAATCTGTCTACTGACTTCATAGGAAGAGTCACCAGAGACATGAATGTCACTGCCAAGGTAAGTAAACCTCTCGATGAGGTCGACACTCTCTCTGCAAACAGACACACTGCTGATGACTATGGCCAAGAGGTCATTAAAGGCCTGGATCTTTGGTTTTTATCAGGACAGTTGCAAACCCAGACACTCGGACTCCTCACTCAGTCTCTCGAGAGCCCCGATCAGAGCCTCCATTGACTCCATGAAGATCACAGCATCGTCAGCAAAGTCAATATCCGTGAATCTTTCTTCACCAATAGATGCCCCACAGCCGCTGGACCACCGTGACCCTGCCCAACACCCAGTCCATACAAGCTTTGAACAGAGTAGGAGCAAAAACACACAAGATTTTTCCCAGTTGATATTTTTATTACTTATATCATATTGTACAGCATGCTTTATTTTGATTATATTTCTAAAATATGTGTATTTTATAAAAAATCTATCTAATTGTACTGAATTTAAAAAATGTAATTTACATGATGTCTGACCATCAGATGCCAGACTATAAGCTAGTATCAAATTAAATCTTGTTTTATTTGATATTGTCCTTTTTGATGCAGGGTTCATAAAACATAAATTGGGTTATTGTTCTCAGAGATTCAATATTTTGATTCTCTTTTCATTTGCTGCCACCGAGCCTTTTCTGTACGCTGCATGTTTTTTATTTGATAATTTTGTGTTTGAGTGAAGCTTTATAAAATTCACAGCTTACTGTGGAGCATTCATGAAGAAGCTGGTAACAGCCATATTGTAGCTATGACTTTATGGATTTAAATACATTTACACTGTAAAAAAAAAAATATACAAAAAACTGCAAAAAAAAAATAACAAACTTGAAACGAGATTTGTTTTGCTTTTATTAGAGCAAGAGCCAAAGGAGTAAGCAAAATTTACTTGACTAGATTTCTTAAATAAGCTAAATAATCTTAAATGCAAATTTCAATAAGGAAAACGAGCTTTAATGGCTTGTTAAAGTTCCACTTACTTAAATTTTATTTTTGCATTGCTGGAATCCTTTTGTGAAAATTTTCGGTAACATCTGTTTGAAATTTTTATTTTTTTATTTATCGCTTTTTAGAATATGCGTTTTCTTCTTAACTAGTTACACTGTTATTTGAAAAATGATCAGGAACAAAATGATCAACAAGGATATTAAAGTCAAATGTTTTACAAGATCACCATCTCCAAGCAGTTTGTTGCTCCTGTGACAGCAGTTATAAATATTATTAAGAAGTTTAAGGTTCATGGGACTGTAGCCAACTTCCCTGGACACAACCACAAGAGGAAAATTGACCCCAGAATGGACAGAAGGATAGTGAGAATGGCAGACAAAAAGCCAAGGCCAACTCCAAAAAGATACAAGATGAACTTCAAGGTCCATTAGTGTCTGATCACACCATCTGTCACTTTTTGAGTCACAGTGTGCTCAGTGGAAAACGGCCCAAGAGGACTCCACTGTTGGAAGAAAAACATAAAATAGCCAGACTGGGATTTTCTAAAACGCATATGGACAAACCACAATGCTTCTGGAAGAATGTCCTTTGGACAGATGAAATTAAACTCGATCTTTTTGGCAAGTTACATGAAAAAAATGAAGCTTTCACAGAAAAGAACATCGTACCTTTTGAAAAACATAGAAAAGGCTTGGTTCGGTTTTGGGGCACATTTGCTACATCTGGCACAGGATACCTTGAGTCTATTCAGGAAACAATTAAATCTCAAGACTATTAAGACATTCTGGTGCAGAATATACTGCTGAGTGTCACAAAGCTCCGTCTTGCAGGTCATGGATCCTGAAGAAACTGGAAAATCAATAGTACAGGGTGGCGCAGGAAAGCAGGGAATTTTAGAAGTGGGGAGTCGGCAGTTGTTTCTGTTCAATGTGACCTTGTTTAGAACCCTTATCATTCGTTGTAATGGAGCAGTGAAGTGGTGCACAACGAGTGTTCTCTGTGAAAGCCTTTTATAAGAATGGTGAAGGTGTGACTGCTGCACAAAGGAAATTTTGGTGTCATTACCATTTTTGGTGTGGAGGTTGCAAAACTTTGCACATCTGAATATTGAAAACATGTGGTTTCAACAGGACAAAGCCACTACATTTTATCATTAAATATATTTTGTAATGTGTTGATTCGTGCATTGAACATCAATTGAAAATTTCCCGTTTCCCTACGTCACTCTGTATGTATTCAAATTACGTCAAAGTTAAACAATTATTTTATATACCATTAACTACTACTTCATATTAAGAATTGTTTTCTCTGGGAAAATCTATTCTCAGTTTATGTGTAAGCATACATTAGACATTATCATAATTAGACTAATTGTAGACAGTGGTGAATATCTAAGCACTTTTATTACTAAAGTCATCTCTACTATGACTTGACTTGCTTGAATGGAGTCATTATAACTTGAAACTTGACTTGAAGCTTGAAGGCCAGGAACTGAAGTTTACGTGAGAGTTGCATATGTAGGACTTAGTCCCATCTCTGGTAATTAGCGATTAGAAATCAGCTTGGTTTGTGTAACGGAGGGGCTGTGTTCACATTTATACTGACTACTGCTCTAGGGATGGACTCCCCCTTGTGCCTGAGACTGTTGCAATGAGCTGAAGTTCCCTGCGACCCAGAATAGGTAATGAGGGAGATGAATAGTTATACCTGCATTTTAATCACTCTTTAATTTAATGTTGTTTTTTTTATCAATATGCTGCTGCTGGAGTATGTGAATTTCCCCTTGGGATTAATAAAGTATCTATCTATCTATCTATCTATCTATCTATCTATCTATCTATCTATCTATCTATCTATCTATCTATCTAGATGGGTGGACAGAACTTAGCATATGAAAATTAAAATCGGAATACTCAGACACGTACATATTCAAGTGTAACTTAAATATTTCGGATATTACAGTTATGATTGTGCCTTAGTTACTTTTTTTATTGCTCTATTTTTCACTTTCTAAGATACTTTTCATGAGTTATGACTCCAGATTCAGAATTTATCATTATTTGATACCTTTATTTATTTCAAGTTACGCTAGTTTACTTAAGATCTTTCAATAGCACTGTGCTATTTTATTTTTGGGGTTGCCACCATGTTGTGGTCCTGTCACTAGAGGTTGCTGGGGGCATATTTCTGGAAGTTGCAAACTAAAGATCTAATGAGCTATTGTTTTGTGTTGTTTTGTTTTGGGTTTTTTTTGGTTCCTGAAATTTCTGTTAGAACTTTTTTTGGTGATTAGTTACGCAATTTGGATTGATGTCTTTATCCTTAGATTTACCAGTTTTTGACTTTGGGATAGTTTCTGGTTTAGGATTCTGTCTCCTGATCCTTTAATCAAAATTCTTTCAGAAATGTTTAAGTCAACCATAACATTAACAACATCTATTTGTATAACACATTTTCATATAAATGTTGTAGCTTTTATAAGATGTCAAAGAAATAGTTACAAACAAAGAAAATACAAATTGAAATTAAATAAGAATAGCAATACAATAAATAGTTTACAAAAAATAAACACTCTCACACATGTGTGCATTAGGGACAGCTTAAAGACTCTGGTGGTGGTAATTCCTTGCTGATCCACAGGGTGGCGCTGTATAGTAACGCATCTACTTCTCTTCCTTTCTCTTCAAACCAGATGACTGGCAACCCTACCACCCCTGATGTCACTTCCTGTATCCATCCACCCAGACCCGCCTCTTCCTGTTGGCCTGGAAAGTCTGTTTTCAGATTTGCATCTACAGATATTTGTTTGTTTAGCTGAAAAGCTCCTTATTATTTTGTATTTACAATATACAGGATTGTGGTGTCACGCCATATCTGTGTCCTCTCTTACAACACTTACACAAAACAGATATACAATTAAGAGAAGTATAGTCCTTAAATATAGAATTGTTTTTTAAAGTGTCTGAGTCCAAGTCGGATGATAAGGTCAGGTGACCACGGTAGAGATACAAAACAAAAACTCTAGTTAAGTTGTAGAAAAAAAGCTACGTTTGCAGGGGTTCTCGGGCAAAAGACCACCCAGCCCCAACTGGGCATTCCACCTAGCATGCTATAAATCAGGGGTGTCCAACTCCAGTCCTGGAGGGCCGCAGTGGCTACACGTTTTCATTCTAACCTTTTCTCTAATCATTGACCAGTTTTCACTGCTAATTAACTCCTTATCCCTTCATTTTGATAGCCCTGTTTTGAAGGATTCAGTCCTCTGAATTGATTCGTTTCTTCATTAAATGTCAGCCAAACAGAAATGAGATGTGAAACGAGCCGACAGATGACCAGCTAAACTGGAATGTCAAACTCCAGCCAATTTCACTCCAACCAGTTTCTTAATGAGAAGCCGATTCTTGCTGTTGATTAAAGCCATTATTCAATATCAGGACTTCTGATATTCTTCCACAGCAGACTGCTAATTTTCTTTTTTTTCTAAGACCATCATCAAGATGTTTTGGTGACCTGTGCAAACCAACATGATGGAGACCTTCATCTTTCTTTATTTTCTGGTTAGCTGGTCATGTGGCAGCTCATTATTGTTTGGCTGCTCATTAAGGAAGAAGAAACAACAAATGGGTCTGGATCACGTCAATTAAAACAAAGGCAAAACGAGTTAATCAGCAGAAAAAACGGCTCATTAATTAAAAGGATGGTTAGAATGAAAACCTGCAGCCACTGCGGCCCATTAGGACTGGAGTTGGACTGCCCTGCTGTAAATACTCTTAAGTCATTCATTATTGGTTTTTTAAGCTTTGTCTAGATAATTGAGGGGGAGGAGTCAGAGGCGGGGTCACTGTTCTTTTTTTGTTCCTGTGGTCTCCCTGGCTTTGAAGAAAATCGAAGATGGGAAAGTCACATATCACTCCCAAATTGTTCCAGTGTTGTAGGCTTCAAACTCTTTGCCATAAAAGACAGATGTAACCTGTATGTTGCACAACGGATATGTGTATATATTTTATTATTATTATTATGATTATGTATTTTAATGTATAATAATGTTATTTTCTTCTTAAGTTATACTTTTAAATCCATGTAAGCAGTCCATCCTCAGTGAAGTGTGATATTACAATACATTAATTTTTGTTTAATTTGGTTTATTTTACTTTTTCAGCAAAGGAATCAAAGAGTTAAGTATCTCTGGTTTATCATTCTTCTCTCTTCCTGGATTGTTGTAAATTTATGTTTATGTTCTGTTGCTCTGCACATTCGTCACATGAGAATTAAATGAGCCACAATAGCAGGTGTGCAGCACAACATGACAGCTTTGTATCATTTAGAACAACCTAATCATAGAGCTGTCAAGGATGTAAATATATTTATCAAAACGTATCATAAACCTAAAGAATGTGAAAACTTGAAGAATTAATTAGTATGGTGAATGTGCAGGTGGGAGATGTTGTGCACAGATCAGTACGCTGTATTCTCTTGCATTTTCATGCTAAGGTAGATGGCAGAGTCTTAGAAAAATCAGGTGCCTAACACAAAATTTACATAATTTTTACAAAACTTCCGTTTTGTTTTTTTTTTTAATCAGTTTTTATAATAATTTTTTTTTTTTTCAAATAAACAGGTATGTAATTCAAAGTGAGAAGAGCAATGTTGTAAGACTGACTTGAATTGTGATCACCTGAAAGCAAAATGATGTTTATGGAGACTTGGCAATTGTGTAGGCAGCACACTTAATGTGGCATTTGGTACTAAATTTTATGCAGTGAAAGGAGGCAAAACATTAATCTTGGTTTGAGGCATCTGGATTTTCTCATATATATTAAACTGTATAGGGCTGACAAAAGAATATCCATGTTCACAGAGAATGGCTTACTCTAATGCTAGGGTGCACAAAGTGTTATACTAAGTAAAATTGTATGTATTCCCTTAAATAAATACCGATGATTTTGCTATTTAACTGCATTTTCCTCTGAATTTAACTACTCCATTCATTTGACCATTTTAAAGACACAAAGAACAAGAGCCTATCCTGGTCAGCCGTATGCTCTACACACACACAAGTGTCCCTATTAAGCACCAGCATGTCCTTCTCTTTCCAAAAGTTACTCTTTCCACTGATGGTGGACTCTACTTGGGTTTTTCGTTTCTCTTTTGTCAGAAAACAGATGATTTCTGTGGTTCAGTTTATCCACATCACTAAAATTTTCTTTTTTTTTTTCCACTAGACACAAAACTATTTTTATATTGGAAAACAAAGTTGGAAAATTTCAAGGAACAAGTTGAGGAGCTTTTCTTTTCCGACATAAAACACCTTCAGAGGATTATAAGAGAAGTAAATAAATCTACCAAGTAACTACTTTTTAAAATAATAATTATATTTAAAATAATTATATGTGGAATTTATACATTCTTCAAGTCTAAATAAATAAATTAAATAGATATATATCTCTATATATATTTCTCTTCTGGTTCGTCCTGCTTCCACTTCAAAACCGGTCCCACCCACACGCAGCCGGCAGCTTGATTCCTATTCATCCTCTTCCAAACCCTTCCCCACGCTGCCTGTGGCTCCTCTTCAAAACCAGTCCTGCCTACACGCAGCCGACACGGCATTTCTTGATTCCTATTCGTCCTCTTCCAGACCCTTCCCCATGCTGCCTGTGGCTCCTCTTCAAAAACGGTCCCGCTCACACACAGCCGACACGGCATTTCTCGATTCCTATTCGTCCTCCTCCAAACCCTTCCCCACATTCTTCCAGTGCGATTCCTGCAACAAAACTTTTCAAACGTGAACCTCACTTGCTAAACACAAGAAAAGGCATTCTTCCCAACAACTATATGAGTGCCAGAAATGCAATAAGAAGTTCACTACATAGGATTGTCTGACTAAACACAACAAAATTCATTCACAGCTCTTGCAATGCCACATCTGCAAAGCAACGTTTCTAAACCAACCCAGTCTCAGTAGACATACACACAATTCTCTTCCTGTTACCTCAGGTACTTCTTCACCTAATTCCTGTCTTCCTGTACAAGAGTACAACATTGGGACTCCAGACCAGCAGTGCAAACACTGTCATGCACTATACTGGCCTGCTGAGCGTAATACATTCAACAAGTACTCGAGGTGCTGCCACAATGGTAAAGTAGCTTTACCACCTTTGCGGGAGCCACCTGTGTCTTTACAACAGCTTCTTACACAGCAAACATCAGAAGCTAAAAATTATTGTGAACACATTCGAGAATACAACTCTTCTCTAGCATTTGCTTCCATGGGTGCACAGATAACTCAACCTCCTGGCCACGTACCATACTGTTTTAAAATACACGGGCAAATTTATCACCAAATCTCTCCACGCTAACACTTCTACCAGTCCAGGATATGGTCAGTTGTATGTTTTTGACACAGCGCAAGCTACTAAAGTACGCTTAAAAAATAAAGCAAACTCTGTATGCAGCGAAAATTTACTTCTCCAGCTAGATTCCATGCTCAGAACCATCAACCCCTTCATTAAATCATACAAACACATGCATGAAATCACCTAGTCCAATCCAACAGCATCTGTACGAATGGTTTTCAAGGAAAACCCTAGGCAGGATTTAGGACAATACAATGCCCCGATATGTCACACCGATATTGCAGTGATTTTCGTCGGAAAAGATAGTGAACTGCCTGCCGAAAGGGACATTTGCCTCTCTCCCATAGGCAACTCCTGTAAATAGATTTCCACGCTCAATATGAATTGCAATCCTATGGTTTACCCACTTTTATTCCCTTACGGAGACATTGGCTGGCACAAAGATTAACAACATGTTCCCGATAAAAGAACCGCCAAGTGAATAAGGCTTACTCAATGCCAATTTTACGCGTACAGATTAGCAATGAGGAATACATTTAGTATTTTGCACTCCAGCGGCAAACTATTCCAACAGTACGTCGTAGATGCATATGTTAAAACAGAGGGCGCGCGTCTCAACTACAGTATATCAGATTACATTAACAAGATCTGTGCGTGGAACAATACAAACAACTATCAGACACATTGCAAGCAAACGCTGAAAATAACAACGTGTGTGTAGGCAAAACGATCATTTTACCGTCCACATTTCCAGGAAGTCCAAGATACATGCAACAAAACTATCAGGATGCCATGGCCATAGTATGTACATTTGCAAAGCCTGATTTATTTATCATTTTCACATGTAATCCTGCTTGGCCGGAAATTCTACATGCACTGTCGGATACCCAAAGACCAGAGCAAAGACTTCATATTGTAGTACGAGTAGATCTTTCGACTCATTATCTGTCGTCTCCACCAAAACACCTATTCACAACTGCTACAGGATACACCCTCCACAAGTTAAGCAAGTAGAAATAAAATATATATTTCTGTTTTATTTAAACCTTTTAAGTTCGTATGCATAGCCCCATTTGGCTGTTTAATTTTTTTTTTTCTTTCTTCAGTAATATTTAATCTCCTTAAAGAAAAAGAACATATCCATTTTACTTTTTTTGTATCTCTTTAGTAATATTTTAGTGTAAAAGAATAACCAGTATATAAACCTTTTATGTTACTTTATACATTTATTTTACACAATGTTGAAAAATTAATAAGAAAGCTACATATTTTGGCAGCTGCTGCTTTCATTTTCAATGAAATGAAAAAAGCTCTCCAAGAGAAAACGTCAATGAAGAAGAAACAGTTTGCACTATCTAAAAAGTAGAAACCCTCATTTATAAAAGTTTGCTGCAGATGACTTAACTGAAAATAAATGAATAGTTCCTATGTGTATAATACATATTTATCTATTTGACTTATGCCTTTATTCCACCAACTTACAACATCTGAGGTACAATTTGTTACATTACTTTTGTTTTTTGCAGCACAGGCAGGTGAAGTGACTTCCTCAGGGTCACACAGTGGTGTCAGTACCAGGATTTGAACTGACAAGCTCCGGGTTTGCTGAAATATTACTGAAGAAAGAAAAAAAATGAAAACGGGCAAATACGGCTATGCATACAGATGTCCATCCGTCCATTATCCAACCTGCCATTTCCTAAATACAGGAGCCAATAAGTACATATGTATATATACAGTATATATATATATATATATATATATATATATATATATATACAGTATATATATATATATATATATATATATATATATATATATATATATATATATATATATATATATATATATGTGAATGTATGTATGTATATATGTCTATATATATATATATGTAGATATGTAAATTTGTATATGTATATATATGTTTATGTGGATGTGTATATGTGTATATACGTATGTATATGTAGATATGTGTATATGTAGATATGTATATATATATGTATATGTATATATATGTTTATGTGTGTGTGTGTGTATATATTATATATATAAAAGACAGCAACACTCATAACAATGACAACACAATTACATTGACAATCATGTTACATTATTTTTAAAATGTTTCCTTTTTTTTTTTTCATAACCTCTTTAACACACTACTTCTCCGCTGCGAAGCGCGGGTATTTTGCTAGTATATATATAGACCACTGCGGTGGGTTGGCACCCTGCCCAGGATTGGTTCCTGCCTTGTGCCCTGTGTTGGCTGGGATTGGCTCCAGCAGACCCCTGTGACCCTGTGTTCGGATTCAGTGGGTTGGAAAATGGATGGATGGATATATAGACCACAAGGGGGCGCAAAAGAGAGCCCCCAAACCACAGACACAGTATGCCAACACACGATATATGAATAAAATAAATGAAATGTATTCCACAAAACACCTTTACAGACATTTTTCTAATAATGTGCCACAATTACACAATAATTAATAAAATAAAGCACCAATTCTTCCTCCTTCTGCCCTCTAGTTGAGTGTTGTCCACTGTCTTCTGTCTCTGACTTGTCCATGTGTGGCAGCGGGCTTCCTTTTAATGCTTCCGGTGCTGTTCTGTCTTTGAGGCAATAGACAAAGTAGGTTGGTCGTCCCCTACAGGGCTGCACGTCCAGACTCCATCTCCCTAGCACCTCTGCAGGTGTCTCGACTGGGTTCTAATACGAAGACCACTGCAACCTATCGTGTGCGGGAAGGAACCACTCCTACATCTGTTGATCCATTCATTATTTTATACCATTCAAAGGCACATAGTCATCTTTTCATCCAGTCTGCCAATCCCTCCATCATACCTCTTGGGCCTCCCATCCAGGTAATAACCCATGCTCCTCCCTATTTATATAAAAATGGGATGTCATAGAGCAATTTTGTTGCCAGATTTGGATTCAGCACCCTCTACTTTATAATGAACTCCTAAAATTTTTGAAAGGCTGGTATAATATACGAAAACTCCATGAAATATGCTTTTTAAAAGTGCACATACTCATCCTCTTTAATAAAATCCCTTTGTGCGTCCAGGTGTCCGTGTGTGTGTGTCTTCTGGTGAAGTGCGCATGCGCGGGGCACGGTGCAATGCGTGATATTACTGTCAGAGAAAGTTACAGCCGTTTTGCGGAAATACAAACCAGTATTACTGCGAGAGGAAATTAAAGGTACCCAATACAGTGACTCATATTACAGCCACATACAAGCCAGTATTACTGTCAGAGGAGATTAAAGGCATATTACCGCCGCGCACGCCTGTATTACCGCCAGAGAAAATTAAAGGTATATTACGGACGTACAAGCCAGCGGATGTACAAGACAGTATTACTGTCACAGAAAATTAAAGACACACAATACACGGCGGCAGCCCACGAAGAACGGTCAGCTCAGCAAGTAAACATCAACAAAAGAAAGGCTGAAAGAAAGAAAAATACGACCAACAAAAAGAATGAGGTCAAAGACCCTTGCCATTTAATATAGACTGTTCCTACTAATGTTTATGCACTACTGTTCTAGCGCCCGTTATTATAACAGGCTAAATGACTAGTATATAATAAGTTTCACTTATTTGTTACAGTGGTCATTGTGTATTGCCTCTATAATACAACAGTTCTGGTGGAAGTTACATATGCTGTATATAGGTTTAAAATAACCCAAAATTGTGTATTCTTTGATTGAGTGTATCATTCAACATTGCAAACTGCACCATGATCAAAATGCAGTCTGGTCAGATTCCTTTTTGAGTCTGTTCTGATTTGAATGTGGAACTCTGCGTTTCCTTCTCTAGTACAAGGATATCCATTTTAGATGAATTAGAGGCTCTACATTGGTCCAGTGTAGACGTCACATTAAGTTTCCCTTGCGCTAGAATGGTACTCTCTTCTGAGTTGTTATCTGCCTATACTGCAGAACTTTGTGAGAAACCTAAATTGAATTTGATGGATGTTTTGTCAGGTTGCATGCTCTTTACATTTGACTGCAACGATCCAGTTACTTTTGCATTTCCTGAGTGTATACTGTGAACAAATCAAAAAAAGTTCGGGTTCCAGTGTATACTCCATTTAATTTCCAGGTTGGAGCAGTAGAAAAAAAATCAAGAAGAATGTTGCAAACATTGTGTGTAATGTGTGCTTGGCTTCTGGAGCCTGTGAATAGCTTCTGGATGGCCTGAGGTAATTTCTTGTTGGAAGCTAGGTGCTAAATGAACACTAAACTCGTATATTAAGGCTGCTTATGTAGGAGATGAAGCAGGAGACGGTGACATCCAGACTGGAAGGGATGTCTGAAGTCTTCTGTTGGCTCTCCTCCACTCTAAAGTAAATGGAAACTGTATTAGTGACAGTGTCACAACAAATGCCTTCTCGTATTTTTAGTCGACCCAACATCTGTGAGACACACCTGACGCTCAGGTGCATGACAGCCCACCTAAATAAAAGGATAAGTATCTGTGCGTCTATCTGTGCATCCGATTGCTGTGTCTCTGTCATTTCAACAGATGATACAATACCAACATTTGTAGTAATAAACTGCACTGCATTTTTCATTTCAACAGATAGTGCCTCACAAACATTAACACTGCTTTTACAAATCCCATACCAAATGGTATATAACAGAGACACAAGCATTGTATGGTGCACTTCAAACATTAACACTACAGTTTATGTTGATTACTTGGATTTCAACCCATCTTAGACGGGCAGCACAGCTAGTCAACTTTAATAAAAGGATAAGTACTGTATCTATGCATCTGTCTGTATGTCCATCTGATTGTTATGTCTCTGTCATTCCAAAAGATGATACAATACCAACATTTGTTGTAATAAACTGCATTGCATTTGTCATTTCAACAGATGGTGCCTCACAAACATTAACACTGCTTTTACGAATTCCATACCAAATGGCACATAAAAGAGACACACACATTGCATGGTGCACTGCAAATGCTAATGCTGAGATCTACGTTGATTACTTATCATAGACGGGCAGCACAGCTATTATCGATATTCTATGACGTTTGTGCTCATTGATATGACAGGCAGGAACCACTTACTATTAACGTTGGTCTGTAACTTGTGGACTGAATAAGCTTTGAGCAGTATTCATAGACTAAATTGCTCTCTGATTAGAGAAATGCACTTCTAGGATTTTGGCTAAATATCTTAAACAGAACTCATCATCAGGATATGCTCCTCATTTGGCCCAGGCAAACACTTCATTTAAGACATCAGGTGTGCGTTGAGAAGTGGACTAGCATTAGGATACATTTCCCAGTATCATTTGTAACTTCCTCCTGTATTAAGAGCAGGTGCTAAATCTTATATTTCCACGTGCAGTTTTTCATTTCAGAGATAAATAATAGGGGCCTGAAGATAATTATTTTCCATTAGTTAATTGTGGAGCATGATGAACAGGATATTTGCCTTTTCATGGAAGGAGAAGATTTTAGCTTCATCAGAGGAAATATCAAATGTTCAAAGAAGGGGAAGGAGACATCATGTGAATTTGCACCTGGGTAGCTCAGTTGGTATCAAATTCACTGAATGCCAATTAGTTATCATTTTGATGGCGAGCATATGTGTGTAATACACGGCATTTATTGAGTGAAATGACTTTTTGAGTCTGATTTGGAATTTACTGCAAAATGCTTCATTACCTATGAGCACAAAACTGAAGAGCCATCTGGGAGCCTCTGATTGTACTGACTAAAGGAAAAAAAGAAACGGGAATAACCGTTATTAGTGAAAGATACTGGAATAATGAAGGAAACCCTTATAGCTAAGGAAGTAAAACTTTCAGATATAAAAATTCAATAAAGTGCAACATTTAACAGTTTAAAGCAAAATGTACCTGCTCTATCAAAATCTAAACCCACAGTCAAAGGATTGCCATTATGGTGAGCGATTGCTGAAAGATAACAGAACAGGACATACAACGACTAGACCTAAGCAATCCGGGGCTCTGGTGCTAGAAGGGGATGTGGACGAGGCAGTCGCTTGAAATCAATTTACTAACAGATCTTCCCTCCCACTGCCATCTTCTTCCACACCATCCCTACTATATCAAAAACTCCTACCACTTCAGCTGGATTGGCCAGTGATGAGTCCCCCTCTAACCATCAGTATTGGCTGTGCATAACTGAAGACCAAGTGAGGAGACAACTGAGGAATCTACACAAAGGAAAAGCAACAAAACCAGATGTAGTCAGTCCTCGAGTTCTTAATTCCTGTGCTGATGAACTTTGTGATGTCCTCTGTCGCCTGTTTAATCTGTCCCCGAGGCAGCAGAAAGTGCTGCTGCTGTGGGAAATATCCTGCATTGTTCCTGTGCCAAAGAGGGAAGACACCTCTTCACCTGATGACTACAGACCAGTGGCACTTACATCTCACATCATGAAGACCTTTGAGAGGCTGCTCCTGAACTATATGAGTCCTCTTGAGGTAGACCACCTGAACCCACAGCAGTTTGCCTATTGGACAAACATTGGAGTGCAGGATTATCAATTACTGTATATATCTGCTCTACAAGACTTATTCTCACCTGATCAAAGTTGGCAGCACTGTGACGATTATGTACTTGATTTCTCTAGTGCCTTCAAAACCATTCTGCCATACTTGTTAAAAGGTAAGCTCAGAGATATGCAGGAAGCCTGTGGCGTCCTGGATAACTGACTATCTGTCATGCAGACTGCAGTTTGTGAGACTCAAGGACTGTGTTTCTGATACAGATGTGAGCGACACTAAAGCACCACAAGGAGCAGGCTTGTCTCCTGTTCTTTTCGCTCTGCACACCTCAGACTATAAATGTAACACCAGGTCATGTCACTTGCGGAAATTCTCTGATGATTCTGCACTTATGGGGTGTATCGACAATGTGGGATGTGACAGAGGAGAGCAGTCAGGTACAATTTACATAGTATAACATTCTAAAATCTGCTTAATTTAATTCAGGACTGTGGGCACCAGAGCCAATTCTAGAAGAACCAGACACAAGGCATGAAAGGACCCTGGTCAGGTTGCCAGTCCATGGAAGGGCCCACTAACATACTCACCCACATTCACACTGAGCCAAATGGAAATCACCAAATAACTTATCATGCACACTTTTAGGAATGTTTGGGGAAACTGGGAGAATGTGAAAATGGGCAATAGGCAGGAGTAGGATTTGAACCTTGAACATTGCATCTAAGAGACAGCAGCACTAGCTACTATGTTGTCCCAAATAAACCACTAATTGTAATGAAACTAGCTGTGTAAGCCCATGCTGTTAAAAGCCCGGGGTCCTAGAAACTATTGAAATCGTCAAAAAAAAAAATGAAATGTAGAGATGTCAGGTAATTGAAAGGAACGACTCTGGGCATCTCACTCCTAGGAGGTTTCGATTTGCCGATGTGCTCGCATCGCTTGTGCATTAGCGGCGGGAGGAAAAGTTAAAGGGATACCGTTTTGCCGATGTGCTCGTCTCGCTTGCGTAAGAGTTTCTCTTTTTTCTTGGTTTTACTTTGGCAGCACAGTCGCTTTCTTCTTTTGATTCGTTAACTTGGGGCCGCCTGGCCGGCTTTCTGAGCTTCATGCTGTAGTAGTCTTTCACTTCCGGGGCGGACAAACAAACACACAAACTTCCACGCGTAGACGTTTAGTTTTCTGTTTCCTCAGAGAAGGAAACCTTGACTCCAACTCTCACTTCCGGGCTGGACAGACACACACACTTCCACGCGTAGACATTTATACATAAGATACTGTAAAGTGAAACATAAAGGTGTCATTTTTAGCACTGCTGGCTGACAGCTCCAGGAGAATGGCTTGAAATGCGGGCCCTATGATGATCTAAGTACAGCTTTCATGTCCTGCTGAGTCTACATGAAGCTTTTCCCTTGAGCACTTTGGTTATTTCTCCCTCATTCTACTGCCTTACCATGCCACAACATAATTTACATTTACATTTCAATATATTTGTGTTCCTTCATCCAGGTTGCAATATCAGTGAGATATGCAGGGAATCTAAATGATACAGTGTGCTCCTCAGGATTGAACGAGAGGTACAGTTGCAGATCATCAGCATAGCACAGATAAGAAAAACCATTGAACTGAATAAAATGGCTGAGTGAGGAGGTGTATAAAGACTAGAGGGGAGGGCCTAGAACCGATCCTTGTGGCATCCCTGTGCTTGCCAAGTGCACCCTTGACATATCTTTTCATATAATATAATATAATATAATATAATATAATATAATATAATATAATATAATATAATATAATATAATCCATCCATCCATCCATTTTCCAACCCGCTGAATCCGAATACAGGGTCACGGGGGTCTGCTGGAGCCAATCCCAGCCAACACAGGGCACAAGGCAGGAACCAATCCCGGGCAGGGTGCTAACCCACCGCAGAATATAATATAATATAATATATAAACATTGTGATGTATGGTCGGGGCCCATGCCTGGCCGGGACGCCCCTTCACCACATCTGCCAGGGGGACAAGGGTGGGAAGCCCAGTATCTCCCCCTGGATAATAGATGGCAGCCTCCCTGGGTTTCAGCGATGCCTCAGACTCCTCCAGGGCTTCATGGGGGTTAGAGTTCTGTGCAGCTCAGTGGGGTTCTGCAGGCACCTCCAGGGGGTGCTGCAACAGGAGCGGCTGGCCCCTTTTGGGTACTGGTTTCGCCCTACCTGGAAGTGCAGCCAGATGTCAGCAGTCAATCACTTGGAGCACTTCCGGGTACCCAATAAAAGGGAGCCAGCGACCACCATTCAGCAGCCGGAGTTGGGTGAAGGAGAACAAGGTTGCCTGGGAGGAGTGGTGGTGGTGCCAGAAGGAAAGTTCTTGGTGACTCTTGTGTGTTTGGGACTTTGTATTACCTGTGGGGTTCACGGGGAAGACGTGCCCCACAGGCGAAGAAAAAATAAATAGTTTATTTTATTTTACACGTGTAAATCTATGTCAGGTCAGGCGCATTTCACAACATCTACGCGTGGAAGTGTGTGTGTCTGTCTGTCCGGCCCGTAAGTGCGGGGATACAGCATGAAGCTCAAAGAAACTGACTCTTTCTCCAAAGTGAAACCACAGAGAAAAGAGAGAAACTCGCTTAGCTGCTGATAGGCAACAGAGGCAAACATGTTGGCAAAATGAAATCGCCGAAAAGAGAACCTTGCTTAACCGATATGACTGTACCAAAAAAAAAAAATCCACAAAATTGAAACTCAACACAACAGAAATGCTTCTGCAGCAAGGTAAACACGTGAACTGAACGTGCAAGACTCGGGAATCAATGGCAACTGGCTGTGACGTCAACAAAGCTGGCTCGTATCTCGAATTTTGGCTCATATCTCAAGGCAAAAAATCGACCTAGTGACGGCTCGTATCTCAAAAAACTCATATGTTGGGGCACTCGTATCTTAAGGTACCACTGTAATATAATATACTGTAATCTCTACATATATAAAATCCAGCGTCTGTCTGTCTGTCTGTATGTCTGTCCACTTTTCACGAGCGAACTGCTTAACGGATTCAGATATGATTTTTTTTTTTATAATTTGCTTGAACATTCTGCTTGATTTTGCGACTTCTCTCATTGCGCTAAGCATCATAGTTCATTTGCACAAGTGATTTATTTGCACTAATCCGAGACAGAGGCGGTGGACCGAAGGGAGGGGGAAGCATGACGTCAGGAATAGGGAGCCGGACGGGTCCCTCTTCACTCATGCGCCAGCCTCCATTCGAGTTGGTCTACCTCTGGCCACGTTTTGGAGCGTACCTTGCCTCTGATTAGCTAGCAATACCTGTTTTCTATTGATTTTTAAAGTTTGTCCTGTTTCACTACTAGGTAGGTGGAGCCGTGGAGGACAGATAATATAATATAATATAATATAATATAATATAATATAATATAATATAATATAATATAATATAATATAATATAATATAATTTAACACGTGTACAGTCCAAAGACATGCCGGTTAGGTGGATTGGCGATTCTAAATTGGCCCTAGTGTGTGCTTGGTGTGTGGGTGTGTTTGTGTGTGTCCTGCGGTGGGTTGGCACCCTGCCCAGGATTGGTTCCTGCCTTGTGCTCTGTGTTGGCTGGGATTGGCTCCAGCAGACCCCCGTGACCCTGTGTTCGGATTCAGCGGGTTGGAAAATGGATGGAATGGATGGATAACACGTGTAGTGGTTTTTGCTGATTCCTCATGAATCAACTATACAAGAACAACAACAACATTTATTTATGTAGCACATTTTCATACAAGCAATTCTGCTTTACATGATGAAGAAAGAGAAAAACGACAAAATAAATAAGAATTAAAATTAGGGAATGCTAATTAACATAGAATAAAAGTAAGGTCTGATGGCCAGGGAGGACAGCACATCAAGATCAGCCCTTTTTTTTGTTTACAAAAATGTATTTTGCCTTCAGTCACCGCTCATTGACAGCTGTACTGAAAAACTGTAATTATTTATTTTATCTTTTTTCTCTTTCTTCATCTTGTAAAGCACTTTGAGCTACATTGTTTGTATGAAAATGTACTATATAAATAAATGTTGTTGTTGTAATCCTACCATTTATAATGAAGAGAACGGTAATATTTAAGTGTGTTAAAAGATATTTCCCTTTTTAAATTTTATGCAGATATTATTAACTGAAAAATACTTTGTACAAGCACTTGTTTTCATTTAATGAGGACTTCAAACTAGTCATTTATTGTATTGAATTCAAGTTTTACTTAGCAATTAGGGAGATTTTGCATGAAATATTCTAATTTGTTGCACACACACACACGCACACACACGCACATATATCCATCCATCCATTTTCCAACCCGCTGAATCCGAACACAGGGTCACGGGGGGTCTGCTGGAGCCAATCCCAGCCAACACAGAGCACAAGGCAGGAACCAATCCCGGGCAGGATGCCAACCCACCGCAGGACACACACAAACATACCCATACACCAAGCACACACTAGGGCCAATTTAGAATCGCCAATCCACCTAACCTGCATGTCTTTGGACTGTGGGAGGAAACCGGAGCACCCGGAGAAAACCCACGCAGACACGGGTAGAACATGCAAACTCCACACAGGGAGGACCCGGGAAGCGAACCCAGGTCTCCTAACTGCGAGGCAGCAGTGCTACCACTGCGCGTATATATATATATATATATATATATATATATATATATATATATATATATATATATATATATATATATATATGTATTGTCATGGATGGCCGGGGCCAGGTCACCTCTTCCTTGGAAGGACTTGGGGAACAAGTGTGGACAGAGCATTACCTTCCCCAGAAGGCTAGATGACAGCCCCCCTGGGTGGCAAAGGTGCCTCGGACTCCCGCAGGACTTCATGGGAGATGGAGTTGGATACAGCCCTGTTGGGATCCGGGGGCACAGTTGTTCCTGAGCCCGTGTGGGTGGTTCTTCCACCACACCCAGAAGTGCTGCCGGAAGTGGGGCAACGAGTACCTGAGTACCCGGGTGCTTTATCTAAGTGGTCAGTGGACATTACTCAGTGAGCCAGAGTAGGCAGGAGGGAGACAAAGATTGCCGAGAAGGAGTGGAGAAGGAAAAGAAGTAAAGTATTGTGTATTATTGCTCTGCTTGTGCTATTTGGACTGTGTTGTGCCTATGGGAAACGAGGAAGGTGTTTTCCACGAGGTGAAATAAATAAGAAATAAGCTTGTGCTTTTATAAGTGTGCATCCTGCGTCTGGGTTGAGTGGCTGGCACACCCCCTAGTGGTTCTGTCACAGTATATATATATATATATATATATATATATATATATATATATATATATATATGGTTGAAATAGTTTACTGTCAAATAAATGCAAAGAGTACACGACATGTGTTTCGCCCTCATTCTGGGCTCATCAGGTGTACACACTCCACTGCACTCCCTCTCGGGAATCGAACCTCGGACGTCAGCGTCAGAGTACACGACACGTGTTTCGCCCTCATTCTGGGCTCAGCCCAGTGGAGTGTGTACGCCTGATGAGCCCAGAATGAGGGCGAAACACGTGTCGTGTACTCTTTGCATTTATTTGACAGTAAACTATTTCAACCATTCTATGATCTGCTCCTCACAAACTGAGGGCACCGTGGCGGATGTTAGCAGATTGTTGGCCAACCACAAGCGTTACCTGGTAGGTAACCACCCATACAATCAGATTGTGACACAGACTACGAATGCCGTGATATATATATATATATATATATATATATATATATATATATATATATATATATATATATATATATATATATATATACTGTATATATATATAATGCATCATTTCATTATAAAACAAATGCATACCTTTTTTTCTAATACTTTAGATTACTGAATGCACTTGAAATAAAAATTACACAATCTGCAAATGATTATAACATGTTGGAAGTCTCTTTAGTGCATATAATTCACAGGAATGACAGTATTTTATTTTAATTCAAGCCATCTGGAAACGCATGACTGACTGCTGTGACCTCTCAGCACACGCATCGAGCTGCTCATTGCAATGACCTTAGTTGAATTTTAATCTGAATTTAGATTGATTGGTAAGACGTTTTCCTCGATAGCTGCAAACACCTCAACATCAACCAAATTTTTGGATTGCATTAAAGAGATAAAATGGCTTATGCAAATCAAATAACATTTGACATACACAGAAAGTTTCCTTCTCAAATCTGTATGTAAGTTTATTCCACACTAAGCAATAATGTGATTAAGTTGCTCCTTTCAGGTCTTTGTCTCAGTACTTTGAAATTGAAATTTGTTTCTGTGAATAAAGCTCCATTTTAACATCATTATCATATTCAGCTTCAAAGCAAAAGATTAATCACTAATTATTTTCAGAACAGCATTTTTCTCCATGTGTATTTCAGCTCAGATATAAATGTATTGTAGGATGACATGTTTCTGGTAGCAAACTTAAAGTAATTTAAAATAATAGAAACCATTACTATTTTTACCATTCAGATCATAGGCTCCTAATTAAAAAAATGCATTTCTGAACATTTTCACATGTGATGATTTGGTGATAGATAAAAAAAGATCTGTCTTAATATCCTGCTATCGATCTAGTTTTCTAACAGACAGTTGGGTAGGAATGGCACTATATAATAGATAGCTAGACCAAGAAAACTGCTATATAGCTGTGACTGAGCTAAGAGGAGAAATTAAAGGAGTTGAACCTTTCAATTTAAGCAAATAGAGATTAAGAGGTGAAGTGCTTAAAATTCTGAAAGGAATGAATGCAGTGGATCCCAGTTGTTACTTTAAAACAAATTCTGCAACAAGAACATTGGGACACAGTTGAAAACTTGTTAAAGTACAGATATCGCACAAATGTTAGAAAGTTTTTCTTCATGCAAGGAACCGTAAAACACATGGAATAAATCAGCAAGTAGTACGATGGACAGTAGAACTTTTGGGACCTTCAGATCTTGGCTTGATGTTACTTTGGACAATTCAAGTAAACAGGATGGACGAGCTTGTTGGGCTGAATGGCCCATTCTCATGACAGTTTTTCTAATGTCCTAATATCTCCTCCAAATTTTGCTCAGATTTACAAATGGTATATGGGAACACCATCAGCTGTGCTAGTGCCGTTGTTAGAAATAATTAAAACAGAATACTGTTGTGCTCCCCTTTTCCATGAAGCACTTTATGGTAATTAATTCATTTGAAATTCCCTACAGTATTTTAGTCATACCCAATTTAATCAAATCAAATTTTATTTGTCATATAAACGTACAGTGCAAATTTCGAGAAATACATACTTACAGAAGCTCAAGAAAATGATAACAAACAGCAGTCCTCCAAACACACATTAGAACTTCTGGCTAGGATAATAAGAGAGCTGCTCTCTGATAACACAAACTTGTAGGTGGCAGTAAGATGTGGCCAGACCTGCCCAGTTGTACCACAGGTTCACATTTAAAGACATTAATGTTTGGATAGAGCAGGTCCAGCTTGGTTTGTCCACAAATGTAACATGCTGATAGATATTTATTTCTTCCAAGATTCCCCTGGTTGAAGTCACCAGCATTCTAGGGTCAGAAGGACAATGTGAACAATGTTTTGCTTCCACTTGTAACTTCAGGATAATCATAAATACACTTTAAACTGCATAAGAGAAAAATGGGTATTATGACTGTGCACATTGCGCCACGTTTTTGGGGTCAGTCCAACCATAGGGAAAACACTCTTTCAAACGGCTT
The DNA here is from genome assembly GCF_900747795.2 of Erpetoichthys calabaricus. Taxonomy (NCBI): domain Eukaryota; kingdom Metazoa; phylum Chordata; class Cladistia; order Polypteriformes; family Polypteridae; genus Erpetoichthys; species Erpetoichthys calabaricus. The sequence goes on along the minus strand of NC_041400.2, from coordinate 19,199,829 downwards.
TTAGACACACTTTATACTTGTTTTAGGGCTTTGTCTGCAGGATCAGATGTTGGCTGTACCGTGTAAGGCACTGCTTTGAGGCTTTAAAGCCAGCTTACTCACCTGCTCCTCTTTTCAATCTCTGTCCTGTGCAGACCGTGTCTGGCTCCATCCCAGCCAGTGCGTCTGTTCCTTTACAGCAGAATCCCAAGAAGACGGTTTCAGGTTCTTTTAATATCAAGAATAAAGCAGAACCAGGATGGACAACTTCCTAGGTTCGCTGTGTGTTCAAATAAAACCCTGCCTATGCACCCCCCATGTGCCAGAATAAAGGGCTTTCTGCTCAGTTTTCCACTGCCTATCTTTTCTGCAACTTAAAAGCCCAAATGTGACAGTATACATTTAAAGGAAACCTTAATAGACATTAAAGGTCTGCCATGTTACTAGGAACTAATAGAGTCTTAACTAAAACATTTACATGGAGTCAATTCAAGATCACTAATTAAACTAAAATGTAAGTCTTTTCAATGAAAGGGTAAGTTGTGACTGGTGTTGCTGCTCTGCTTAACAGTAAAACTATGGCAAAGAAACATAGCTGCCCTTCAGAAACTCCGCCCTTCAGTGAGAAATAATCACATTCTTACCCGTCCCCTTTGCGGGATCAGCTGCAGGCTTACCGCGCAACATGCTTCTCACACGAGATTTGGAACATTTAAAAGACCAAGCCCCCAGCCAACTTAAGGGCTCACTATCCTGTCCTCTGTCTCTCAGAATGTGTCTGCTCCAGCCGCTGCTTCCGAGCATTTGCACCCACGTGGTGAGGATGACTTTGTGTTCTTTTGACCTGGAGATGGGAGCTGAACCAGCACAGCTGCTTCCTGTGTCCTGTTCTGCTGTTGACAACCCCCTTCTGGAAAAGGTCTTGTGTTTGTACCTGCCAGTTCATCAATAAAGATTTTATTCATTGGAAACCTGTTCCCTTTTCTAGTCTCCTGTGCAACTTTGTGATCCAAGCTTGACAAAGTATATAGCAGACTATATACTGTGTTAGAGTAATAAGCAGGTTTGGACTCACTAGGATGTTAATCTGCTTTCTGATGTGGTATGTGATTTTTCTACAGTATATGTTGATATAGAATGTGATATATACTGCTCAAAAAAATTAATGGAACATTTTGAAAACACATCAGCTCTCAATGGGAAAAAAAATCCTGCTAGATATCTCTACTGATATGGACTGGGTAATGTGTTAAGAACGAAAGGATGACACATCGTTTGATGGAAATGAAAATGATCAACCTACAGAGGGCTGAATTCAAAGACACCCCAAAAATCAAAGTGAAAAAATAATGTGGCAGGCGAGTCCATTTTGCCGAAATTTCATTGCAGCAACTCCAAATTGTATTCCGTAGTTTGTATGGCCCCCACGTATGCATGCCTGACAACATTGGGGTATGCTCCTAATGAGACAACAGATTGTTTCCTGGGGGATCTCGTCCCAGATCTGGACCAGGGCATCACTGAGCTCCTGGACAATCTGAGGTGCAACCTGGCAGCGTCAGATGGACTGAAACATAACGTCCTAGAGGTGTTCTATTGGATTTAGGTCAGGCGAACGTGGTGGCCAGTCAAAGGTATCAATTCCTTAATACTCCAGGAACTGCCTGCATACTCTCGCCACATGAGGCCGGGCATTGTCATGCATCAGGAGGAACCCAGGACCCACTGCACCAGCATAGGGTCTGACAATGGGTCCAAGGACAGACAGACGTGGGAGGAGCACTGATAAATAAATGTTTTATTTCAATTTCTTTGCCTGTGGGTAATGCCTTCCCCATCCCCACATGCACAACACAGTCTCACAAACAAAACACAACACTCTTCCTCTTTTTCCAGCACTCCTCTTCATCAAGCTTTGTCTCCCTCCTCCCGACTCTGGCTCTTTGAGTGGTGGGTGCAGGCTCCTTTTATAGCACCCCTGGAAGTGCTCCAGGTATATATATATATATATATATATATATATATATATATATATATATATATATATCTATATATATATATAGATATATATATATATTTGCAGCTGGAGATCCACGAAGGGAGAAAAAATTAATCACGTATCATAAAGTAGTTTTTATTCCTGAACTTTCAACCCCTACCAGGGGTCTTCATCAGAGGATAATGCTTAGACTTACAAGAATCAAAGGCAATATATAGCAACACATGCAAACCGTATCACAGACCTTCTCTTCCATATATATATATATATATATATATATATATATATATATATATATATATATATATATATATATATATATATATATATATAAAACGTCTACGCATGGAAATGTGTTGTCCGGCCCGGAAGTTAGAGATGGAGTCGGGATAAGGGCTCCACCTCCGAGGATACACAAGCGAGGCGAGCACATCAGCAAAATGAAACCTCAGAAGGAAGACAAAGTCGCTTAACCACTAATACAGAAGAGATGCGAACGAGCAAAACGAATCCTCCTAGGAGGGAGACGCCCAGAGACATTCCTTTCAATTACCTGACATCTCAACAATTATTTTCAATTTTTTTTTTTATGATTTCAATAGTTTCTTGGACCCCGGGCTTTTTACAGCATAAGCTTACACAGCTAGTATATTATATGTATATGTACAGTATATATAATGTTGATAAGTTGATGAGTGCCCCGTCAAAAACCCCATTCAGGCACGGGGAGAATGTGCAGACTTTACAATGACAGTCCCTGGGTTGCGATTTGAAGCCTTTTGCCTGGCACTATGGGACAGAAATACTAATCCCGGCACCACTGTAGGGAACAAATAAACACACTTAAAATAAATTCAAACAAAGCCACAAATAAAGCATATTTTATTTATTTTTTTTACATTATTTAACTTTTACTTTATGCGTGGCTTCAGAAATGTTCTTCTTCAGTTTTCAGCATTGGATTTTGTGAATGCCTTGCTAATTTGCTTCTTCCAGTTTCTCCTCTTTATTAATTTACTTTATTTATTGGCACAATTTGTCCTTCCGCAGCAAACATCTGCTTGTGTATTATCCAAAAATGAAATGTAAGACTGCTACAAAATGCAGAGGCATCTTTGATGTCAATACTCATAAATGTTCTCAGTGCTTTACAACTCATAATAGAACATAAGATTTAGGCTTCCTGCATGTTAAGAACATAAAAGCCTCTCCCAAATTTTGTACAGATTTTTCTGAAAAGACGTTAATCAAAGAAAATAGATGCGTGTAGCAGAACAAAGGGGGAAAGGAGTAGAAAAACTGACATTTTTGTGCCTCAAAAAAGAAATGGTATAAAAAAAACCCAAGCCCATATGTATTATTTATTCAGGCCAAATATAGCTGTTAGAGTAATAATCAGGTTTGCACTCACAAAGACGTTAATCTGCTTTCTGATGTGGTATATGATTTCTGAATTCCTCTTACTTTATTCCAATAAATGTCTATATTTCTTTAATTTACAGGTATTTGTTTCAAATTTGGATGCTATCATTTTCCCATTTTATTCCCAAAACTGATTATGCAAAATTTACATTTAAAAGTCAATGTAGAATTAAATTACCACGGTATTTGTAAGACATGTGATGGAAAATAATATCAAAAAATTATAGCTTTCCTACTGTATATTACAAAAATATACGCCTACTCAAAGACTCGTGTAATCCAGTGAAACATCTGCCATGCCAGGATTTCCGAATAATACATCCAATTTCTGTCTTCCTGTCAAACATGCCAACTCTCGGGGTTTCCAGACTATATAGCAGAAATGCAATTTGGATGACAGACCTCATTTCAGACCTGAGTCTTCAGCTGGTGCTGCTTTTATGTCAGGTTTATTGTTTTCCTCGGGCAAAAATGTAAGAGGTCAAAAGCAGTCAGGTCGAAAAGACAGCATAACTTCTGTCTAAAGAGTGTACGCACTCAGTCAGATTCTGATCTTTTCAACCGCAAGCAGGGTTTCATTAATTTACTTCTTTCCTTAACTCTTTGATGGTAAATACAAAGAAAAAGATGGAACTTGTATATTTAAAAATACACACATAAGTAAATAAATTAATAGGCCCAATTGCATCCTACTGAAAATGTATTTAATTTCTGAAAACAGAACAACCGATGGATTGGTGAAATTTTGACAAAACCTTTTATTAGGTGTCATTTTTTACATGCTTCTTCTCACATACCTGCTATAATTACAGGTTGCTTAAATATAAAGATTTGTTTGAAGATACCACACTTATGGAAGAACTGAAGGGTACTCTGACACATTATGTCAAGGCTTACAAAAATCCCAATGTACCTCAACATCAGAAAAACCAAGATACTGTATCAAGATGTTCCTGGCAATGACCATCTATGGAGACCTTCTTATATAAGTAGCCAATCTTCCCAAAAGCCATGATGTCTGCACCTCTTTCAGTAAATGTTGTTTGAAAATCATGACCTCAATTAAAAACCAAAGCTTGTCATCCATAAAGCCATATGATGTGTCACTGCTATAGAAAACATCCTGTGTTATTCCAGTTCCAAAGAAGGACAGCACCTCTTGACCTTATGACATCAGATCAGTGGTACATACGTTTCACAACATGAAAACCTTTGACAGGCTGGTCCTGGGCTATTTGAGTCTGTTAACATAGGGAATAAATTACCAAGTGGTATGGTGGAGAGCAGAACTTTAGGGACCTTCAAACCTTGGCTTGATGTTATTTTTGGCAACCCAAGTAAACATGAGAGACAAGCTTGTTGACCTGAACGACCTGTTCTTGTCTCAGTTTTTGTAATATGCTAATGTTCTAATATTATAGAAAGACAACCTGGACCCACTGCAGTTTGCCTATTGGACAAAGATTGGAGTGATTGTCTATCTGCTCCACAAAGCTTATTCTCACCTAGAATTCCTAGAAAAGCTTATTCTCACCTAAAAGCTGTCAGCACTGTAAGGATGATGTGTTTTGATTTCTCCAATACCATCCAGCCATCCCTGTTAAGGATTAAACTCAGGGATATGCAGGTGGATGAGCCTGTGGTGCTCTAGACAATGGATTATGTGTTGTCCAGTTTGTGAGGCTCAAGGACTGTGCCTCTAATAAAGATGTGAGCAACACTGGTGCAAGACAAGATTCTTGACCAATGAATGAGGAGGAAGGGGCGGGTCTTTAATTTTAAAGTCATTCCTCTGTGGCTTTAGGCTTTCTGTTTATGATGTGTGCAGATAATTCTGAAAGTATATATTTAACAATATTTAAACAAAAAAACAAGTTCTTTGCACATTTTGAGCACATGGCTGGATAAATGATATGTGGATTATGCAACACAAGTAACATGAGATTTTTTTTTGTTCATGGACATTTTGTTCAGACTATTTGCTGTTGTACAGCACTGGTCTCTATTGGCTTCTATTATATCATAAACTTTTGTGTCTCCATTCTGCATAAAAACATGACATTGAAATTTTTCTCCGCCATCACTACAAACAATATGGGATAAATAGCATATATAAAAAATATATAGAATTTTTGGGTTGAGTATTCATTTATGCCTGAACGAGTGTGCTAAGTTAGCATTTGTGATGGTTGCAGGTTGGCTCCACTCCCCCAGCTACTTGCAGGAGCCTCTCGATTCCACAACTGTCAGTAATGCAACCAGGACAAGCTGGGCAAATGAGGACGTGCATAGCAATGGGGAGGTGTGAAAGTGCCACAGTGCTTTTAATGCAAAATAAAAATCAAAGCAATGTCCCCAAGTTCAGTTCCCAAATGTCTTCAATAAATCAATACATAAAAAAGTGAAATGCATGAATTTAAAATCCAGCTTTAAAACAAAGAATGTAAAACAATAGAATCATTGGGTCCTTAATGAAGATACAGGTGAGCCCAGCACAACTCCATCTTGTATACCCAGCTCACCCATTATTCTCTGAGCTAGTGGAGATGTTAAGAGCCACAGTCTTCTTCACCCGACCCCCATCTTAGCTGCCCACATGGCTCCGTCCAGACTGTCCGGACTCAGTCCTCCTCCCATCATCCTTCACGCACCCGCAATCGTACCTCGGATCCCTGTGAAAGACTCCACCATGCTCTCACCCATTCCACACAGTTATTCAGTGGGGCGAACCAGCCCCTGGAACGCCACTCCATCGCTGCTTCACGAGGCCCAAGATCGTGCTTCCTTTTCCCCACTAGCTGTCTGGCCCATCTCATCTTCTCCACACGATGCTGCTCTCTCTACACATTGTTTCTGTTCTCTCTCCCCCTCTATTTTCTTCTTCCTCTCTCTATTGTGTCAGGTCCTTTTATATTGACACCCTCCAATCGGGAGCAGGAATGCCCGTGCTGCTCCTTCCAAGGAACTAATGAGGCACCTGCCTGATCCACTCATTCGCACGTACCTTCTCAATTCAGTTGGCACCCACTCCCCCATCAGTTCCCGCACCTGATTAGAACACTTGGCAGGGTGCACTTATTTAAAATGAGCTTGTCACCACAAACCACTCTTCATAACATTGTGGCAAATTGTGATGAGCCACCAACACTGTCATTTTCATCTCTTGCGACATGCTCATCTCTTTCTTGTTATTATAGCTTTCATCTGCATCTGTCACACTCTTTTCTGTGTTATTTGCATGGTTGTCTCTCTCTGCCTTATCACTTTTCTCTTTTTCATGCACTTTGTCATTGCAGCTTTGACTAGGTGTAGTTGTTAGTTGGATTGAAGAGATTAAGTGTATTAGCAGAATCAAAGCTGCTACCCTGCTGGTTCCACCAACACATTCCTTTTATTGTGTGGACAGGGAATCTCATGTGACCAACATTTAAAAGACTTGGGGGTTCTGCCCCCTGCTCAATTCGCTCAACAACCCCCATGCGGGCCCAAAGCGCTAGTCATTTCCTGGATCTGTTGCATGCGACGAATCATGCTCTGCTATTGGATAATTTCGAAATTATTATTTCTTCTTTGTATGTGTTTTTCAGATAAATATTGTGTAAAGTGAGATACTTTTGGACGTATGGATTTGTATTCATTATTGGCTGTAGAATTTCTAATATGTCTGATTGTTTAACTCTTTTGATTCTATGTTGCATCGCTTCTCCATGACCATAAATATAAGCCTGACCTAATTGTGGTTTCTTTGAAATTAAACTTGTAGCAGCTCTGTCATATCACCTTTGTCCATATATTCAATCTCTTTTCGCTGTTATTACTAATTAATAATTTCCATTTGTTAGCGTTAATGCGATCTTTACTATCAGTTTTTTGAGACTTTTGAAGTTTAGTACTTTCCTAATCTCTAACCTGCTCTGCATGTGTATCGTGCCGTTTTTGAACCTCTTTGCAACATTCAACTTTGTCTTCTACTCTTTGTCTTTTCTTCTTCTACTGTTTGTCTTTTATTTCCAGCCCCACTTAGACCTATTAGGTTTTCAGTTCATCTCTTAGCACAAAGTCTCGTCTTTTGGGACATGAAATTATCTTTCTGAAAATGTCTCGTCTTGTCTCGTCCCAAGATTTTTTTATAT